>NC_139538.1:13267348-13288575 GCF_965153285.1 Podarcis tiliguerta | reverse complement strand
CACACAGCCTGCAGATTTTAAATCTGAGATACCACTCCAACAATGTGACTTTCATTCTTGTTGAATGCGGACGATCTGTGCGGCAAAATGATGTAATTCAATATGTTAGTTGCGTGATTATATTCTGTTTGCCACCAGAGCGATTGGTGTTATCGGTTGCTTAATTTCAGGGCCAAGCTAGAACAGGTATAGGAGATATGTAATCAGATTTCACTGTCTATTTCAGATAGAAAAATCAACCACAGGGTCTGCGGCTGGGGGTGTGGTGGGGGTAGACTGAAATGGGTCAGGACTGCACTCACAGAAGGGGTGGGGTGGGGGTCAGATCTGCACCATTTTCCTGATCTAAATCCATCCCGTAAAACTGTTATTAGCGCTGCTTAGGAATTTTCCCAGTAGGACAAATAACAATTGGAGAGGGCATTAGCTCAGGGAGACAGCTGCACACAGAGACCTGCTTAAAACAGCAATAGCAATAACACAATGAGGAGACCTTGAGAGGTCCAGTGGCCTCATTCGGATGCCACGCTAAGCCATATACATGGTTAAGCAAATTAGTCTGTGCATGCAAGGGAACAAACCATAAAATGCTTGGCTTAGCATTACACAGGGCCATCTTTACCTGGGGGTAAAAGGGGTGCGGGGAACCCAGGCACCGAATTCTGGGGGGGCACCAGGTGCCCGCCACTGAAACCACCTCAGATTATGTTACGTATTGTATTGAGCTGTTATGCGGCAGCGGGGTCAGCGGCCCCTTTGACACGACTGATCTCGCACCGGCAGCAGGCAGGCAGGCAGGCAGGCGGCTCAAGATCAGTCATGTCAAAGTGGCCACGAGGGAAACATTGCAAATTGTGTTTTAATTTCATCACTTACAGTTCAAATTTGTTTAGAGAAATCGTAAAAATAAGGTTTATTTTCACTAATTGTCGGCATTTTCTTTGACTAACTACTTAGTACTTAGGGCTGTCTACTACACATGTGTTTCAGCGTGTGATTTTAGTTTTCCATTTCCGCAAAAACGCACCTAGGGCACACACTATGAATTCCGTGAGTTGCACTTTTTCTTCATTTTATGACGAATGCTAAGCACATAAATGAGCAAATAAAAAAGTTTCTTTCTTTTTCCTCCCTTCTTTTGTAAACAAGAGATAAGGCATAAGCGTGGTGTCTGACATAAGCATAATAAAAGTTAATTTGGGAGCTAAACTAATTTTTTTTTTTTGGGGGGGGGGATGCTGGGCGGATCTTTGCACCCCGGTGGCGCATATGCAAAAAACAGCCCTGGCATTACATCCAAACTAATAATTATGGTTTGTTTCACTGCGGACAAAGCATCATATGAAGGCAAGGTTTGTTCTTAATTTCCTGAAGTAGGTTTTTTTGGGGGTGGGCAAAACAAACCAGAAGCTCTCATATGGACGTAACGCTGAGACAGCTTCTCAATATTTGCGGCTGTTTTCAGTTCGCAAATGATATGTAACTGGTGATTTCCCCTCCCCCTTTGCATTGCATTTCCTTTGTGCAGAAGTGAATGGGGTAGAATAATCTAATGGCAGAGTGATTTATGGAATTAATTCTGTAGATTATGTAGATTGTATAACTTTGTCACAGGGGGAAGTGAGAAGAACAGCTTAGGTTTTGGGCAGAAGATGAAATGCGGCAGAACGGGTAAAATGCTGCATGTGGTGATTTCTGGGCAGAAATTGGAAAATGATGCCTTCTTACCTCCCCAGTGTATCTTATACTAAAGTCTGAAAGGAATTGCTTTCACTTGCTTTTCAGAACTGTAACTATATTAGTGTGTTGTACAAAAAAAGGGGGGGGGAGTTATTTGTACTACTCATTTCAGCATAGCCCATCAAACCCACAGGCTCTGACTTCTGAGTAGATTTATATAGGATTGGGAATTCTAATCTGAAGTAGCCATGGTGAAGTCTGCAGTAGGCTGGTCTTTATTTCAAATTAGTTAATCCAGAAAATACCATATTTTTCGCTCTATAAGACTCACCAGACCACAAGACGCACCTAGTATTTGGAGGAGGAAAACAAGAAAAAAAATATTCTGAATCTCAGAAGCCAGAACAGCAAGAGGGATCACTGCGCAGCGAAAGCAGCGATCCCTCTTGCTGTTCTGGCTTCTGGGATAGCTGCGCAGCCTGCATTCGCTCCATAAGATGCGCACACATTTCCCCTTACTTTTTAGGAGAGAAAAAGTGAGTCTTATAGAGCAAAAAATACGGTATTTGTCTCTGGCGCTGCTCAATGCAGTTTGTGCCCCCCAGACATATTAACCCCATGAGAATTCAGTCCTCATCAGAAAAAAAACCCCAGTTGTCTGGAAATGGGACTACAAAGGGGCACCAATCCAAACATAATGTGAGACTCAGGCCCAGGAGACCACTTTATACAGCAGTTAGAAACAGAGGAAGTAAACTCACTGACTAGAATGGGACAATCACTCAAGGACTGTTCTCCTTGACTTTCAGTAAGTAAACGCTTTCCTACCTTTCACAGATTGCTATGAGGCCAAGCAGGTTTTAGCGGACAGGACAGATTATGAATCTGAAATAAATAAATTATGCCACCCAATAATAACTAATTAGTTTGCTACCTGATTATGATTCTGCAAGTGCCATCTGTTGTCTGCGGTAGTACAGCGGGATTCAGCCATAAAAGCTGCAATATCTTACGAGTAAATGAGGCATTGCTGAAAAGTTTTATAGAGCTTGGTCTTTCTTTTTTTAAATGCACTTATGCAAATTATTTTATGGGCTAATTTACAAATAGCCATACATTTCTGTTGACAGTAATATTTTATTTTATATTTTCATTGATGCTCATTTAGGTCTTTCCTGGACAGCCTGGGGGCTAAACCAAATGTAGTGGCCCCCTCTGTTTAAACATGGATGGACTCGGGTCACATAATAGAAAAGGAAGTCTGTGGTAGACCCCAAAAGTGACTTGTAGGTTAGGACATGCCATGCAAATACCCGTGTATTGTATGAACAACTTTGAAAAGGGGAGGGAGATTTAAGTTTCTACTGCCAGTAGTTTTTTTGGAACCTGAGAACATTAATCTGTATACTACTGCAACTCTTCAAGATGCAAGCCATGAAAGAGGGCGGTGCTCCTAACATCTAGTGCCAAGAAGACTATAAAATTGCACATGAAATGTTTCAATCCTAAAATATGATCAAAGCCCCAAATGTTTCTAGTTTTACATTGCTTGTGGTAACATGGAAAGAAAGAAAAATGAAATATTTCCAGATGCCTGCTTGATATTACATATTCCCTATTGCATGGGGGTTGGACAAGATCACCCTTGCGGTCACTTTCAACTCTTACGATTCTAAATAGATAGTCATTGTCTTATATTTTATTGTGGGCCATTCAGGTTTCAAACCTGGTTTTCAGACAACAAATATTTATTCCACCCTGCTCCACTTCTCCCAGCCCCAATACTCCAAGACAAAATCCTCCCCACCCAGGAATTCAAGAATGTGGACTATTTCTTTCTGAATTCTATCTTCCCAAGTAATGGTCCCCAGGGATACCCTATCAGATACAGTATCAGTTATACCGCATGCATGGCTGGCTGTTTCTCATTGGGTGTCGTAGATCAGAAGCCAGGGAGACCAACAGTGGTTGGATCCAGAGTCAATGACAGACTGAGGCAACCAACTCTAGTTTTGTCCCAGTCCTCTTCCCTCTTCCCTGCTGATTTCTGCAAGGGCAACACTTAGGCAAATGGCCAACCCCTGAACTGTTTGTAAGTAGAAAGGGGTGTGTATGGCTCTGGCTGAGAGCAGACTGAGGTTGGCCGCCCCCTGTTTTCATAATGAACCAGCCTTCACTGAGTGCAAGGTTTCACTTTTAGCAAGGAGTGCAAGCACATAACTTCTGATGCCAATGAATTCTCCAAGATCACTTTTTTCCATGGCATCTTGAAATAGCTAGTTCAGAAGCTACAGACATAAAACTCTTTGTAACTGGGATGTTACAAAAGATCTTTATACCTTAACAGCTCACATTTCAGAAGTGTAATCTGGGTGGTGCTCCAAGGACAGCAGAGACCCTGCGGTGCCTGAAACTCCTCAGATGAAAGTGTTAAATTTGCAGGAGAGAAGCTGTTATTTTCTTATTTTCCTCTTCGTGACATCGATTTGTGTGGCTAACATTTTAGTAATAAGAGGCATAATGTAAAGCTGTGGCCTGCTGCGAGGGGGAAGTTACCCATTGAGTGAACACGGCGGGGCCTATTCATAAATATTCATTAAGTCCTGCTTCATTGAAAATGAAATTTAAGTACTTAGGATAATGGAATAAAAGTAGGTGGAAGGCTCTTTCACATAGGCTAAGAAAATAGGGCTCAGGAGGAGACAAAGCAAAAGAGGTATGTTGGGGGGGGGGGAAGCCTGACCATGTTTTCAGATGAAAACCTGAATGTAATGCTATCCTGAATTTTAAAGGAACTTAGACATTCATCATACCTTAAGCCCAAATACCCCCTTATAGTAGCGATGTAGCTCAATGGAAGAGCATGCTGCTCTGGCTGCCCATGAACTAGGAAGCTCAATTCAAAATGTTAGCCACTGGCACGGACAGCCCCAAATGCCTTGGGACCCAAAGACCTAAAAGAGGACATTTCCTAACATCAACCACTGTAGACTTGCGATCATCAGATGAGGCTTTGTTTGTGGTGCCATCACTGGGAGCTTCCTACTTGATGTTGACCCGGGACAGAGCCTTTCCAGTGGTAGTTCCCTGTTTGTGGAATGCCTTCCCAGGCCAGGTGGGTCTTCCTCTCTCAATACAGTCATACCTTGCTTTTCAAACGCCTTGGGAGTCAAATGTTTTGGCTCCTGGACAATCAAAAACCGGAAGTGGTTTTCAAACGTTCTTTGGAACCCGAACATCTGATGGGACTTTTGTGGCTTCTGATTGGCTGCAGCCAATCGGTAGCCACGCCTTGGTTTCCAAATGATTTGGACTTCCGGAATGGATTCTGTTGAACTTCCAAGGTACCACTGTATTGACTTTCACGGGGAATTTTAAAAACCTTCCTGTTTATCCAGGCATTTGATGGCCAAAAGCTCGTGTTTCTGGCAACCCAGATATCAGTTGTTTGGAGAATCTTTTTAGCCACATTTAGAATGTTTTAAACTGTTTTTAGAATACTTTTTTTAAAAAAATATATGTTGATGTGTTTCCTGTCCCCAGCTCCTTCTGGGGAAGGATGAGAATAAATCATCATAGTCCCCATCATCTCCAGGTACAACTGGAAAAGACTTCTTGCCTGAACCCCTGGAGAGCTTCTTCCTGTCAGTGTGGACAATGCTGAGCTAGATGGACCCATTATCTGATTCACCACAATGCAGCTTCCTATGTCCCTGTGCCCCAAAGTCAAGAGGAATACCTGTGCACATTTCATTTCAGGAATGAAACCCTCGCTAGTCTTTCAGTAACACACACTCCACCTGCATTTTTCATTTTTCAGATGGCTTGGCTCACAATAGGTTTCCCCTGAGGTGTACCTTGTAATTCTTTGCTGTGGATGCCACAGCTGTTGAAAGAGGGGAAGAAATCTTTATGAAATTGCACAGTGGGTACTAGCTTGCCTTTGGCGTTTGAGGAAGAAATGGGCTTACTGGATCTAAGCCAGTGCGCATCAGAAGACTGGAAGAGAATGAAGTCCTGAAGGCTCGTAACTCCCCAACCAATTGCCGAGAACTCTTTCAAGGCCTACTTCTAGCCAAATGATGTTAGCAGTTCTGTGTGATGGACTCAGAGCATCTCATATCCTTCCACATCCGGGCCAGGAAAAACAGATAAGCATATTTTACATTGGAGGCCCCTATTCAAATTACATTCATGACGTGGTACACCCTATGAGCATGGCAAAGGTGGCTGCAGTAGCAACCTGGCTAGCTAGCTGACTGGGAAGAGCTGTTGCCTCTCAGCCAAGACATGGCTGGTTCTATCCATGCTACAGGAGGAGAGTAAAGGAATGGACCTTGCAAAGAGCCATAGCTCAGAGGTAGAGCATGTTTTGCACCCAGAAGGTCCCAGTTTCCATCCCAGGCATTTCCAAGTAAAGCTAGGAAAGATTCCTATCTGAACCCCATCACAATATTGTGCTAGGGGGATCAATGGTATGAATTGGTATAGGGCAGTTTCCTATGAGGTAGGGGGCATTTCGTCCTACCTGGAGATGCCAGGTTTTGGACCTGGGACCTTCTGTATGCAAAGCAGATGCTCTGCCACTGAAGTACAGCCCTCCCCCAACTCCCAACTCAGGGGCTTTTAAGGACTTCTGAGACTACAGCATGTTAGTATTCCTGCTCCATGATTGCAGTCATAGGATTGTTGTCTTCCACATGACGGTGTATGTTTTGACTCCACAGAGTGGGAAGTGACGGAGACAGGATGTTTGTGTTGTGTTGTTGTGTTCCGTGAAGTGGGACTATTGTCCTTTGTCTTTTTCTCTTTGCTGTCTGATGCTAGAGAGAGAGGGAGCCATGTTGCAGTGCTCCACATGTGTTTATATGTAAATAAAGTAGATTAGCAAGAAGTTGTTGAGGTCTGTTAAGCAAGCTGCGCAAACTCTGCAGATCCCTAAGTGTGCCAGTGTCAGTTGGCATCGGTCGCTGTGATGTTCGGGCAGAAGAAAGCTTATGAAGCTCCCGAACAATCGACCAGGAGGGAGGGAACATGCCAGTCGGGCATGTGTCTCTGCCAGGGTCCTACTCAAGTGTAGGCTGAACTCCTGACACAGCAGACTAGCTTGGATACTAAGCTAAGCTAATTCAGGTTGCAAGACTATAGTCCTTGAGAGGGTGTTATAGAGGTCATTATATGTTTTGGAGCCTCCTCGCTGAGGACAAGGTGAGAGTGAGGGATGTCCACCCTCACACAGAGAGAGATATTTTATGAGAACCTTTGCTGCCACCATGGAAATCTCTACAGTTCTTGTCTTACCAATATCAGAGCACCAAAGTTTGGTGAGGGCAAGAGGGGGTTTGCCAGGGGCGGACTGGGTGAAGGCATGAATTCACTTTCCACAGCCTTCACAGTAGAATCAACACACATTCACACATGAGGGAGAAACACACCAGCCTGACAGCATATGTATGGATCTAGTGGGAGAAAGATGGAAAGATGGAGGGCACAAGGAGAAGGGGACGACAGAGGACGCGATGGTTAGACAGTGTTCTTGAAGCTACAAACATGAATCTGACCAAACTGCGGGTGGCAGTGGAAGACAGAAGTGCCTGGCGTGCTCTGGTCCATGGGGTCACGAAGAGTCGGACACGACTGAACGACTAAACAACAAAGTGGGAGAAAAATGAATTTAAAATAAGAATCCACATGGGACCCCCCCTCCCCCAAAACATCACTTAACAGTAGCCCTTGCTACATGATTTGCAGAAGAGTTATGCAAGAAGTAAGAATAATCATGGGGATTTCCTGATTTATTTATTTTTGGTGATTTTTAAATGTCACTGAATTCAATTACCCTGATGTAGGTTTTTCATCATTTCTTTAAACAGAGGAGAATGCACATAGCCCACATTTCATTTATTTATGTTAAATTTCTATACTGTCCTTCATCCAAGGGTCACGGGGCACTTTGCAAAACAAAAACACAAAATTGTGCACCATAATAACAAACAATAACAATAACACCCCTCTCAGATTGATAAAATGATTAATAAAGACATCATTCTTTATCAATCTACCTCCCCCCCCAATACAAAATAATGAATTGGCACCCACGTGAGTAAAATGTGCATTTTATCCTCAAGTGTAAGATAAGCTGAGGACACTTCTTTTCTCGAAAGAAAATAATAATTGCATTATTAGCTTTTGTGTTGTAAATAGGTTTCCAATTAATATTTCCTTTATGCAGATGTGAAACCTTGAGAATTCCAAGTCCTTGAGATCCCCCCCCCCCCGCCCCTTGTAGTGTGTAACTAAAGTTTCCAAATTGCCATTCTCAGCTGAGGATGTTCCACAAGATTGAAGAAATGACCTTTACGGTGCAATAACATTCCTTAGCCATCAGGAATTAGCACGTTGCATCTATCATTCTTGCAAGCCTTTAAGGTATGTGCACAGTTCTGTTATGTCATTCCTGTAATGATGTTATAGCCTTGAGAGAGACTTTGCTCTCCTCAGCGCAGCTATAGCCCAGAAAATTTGTGCTCTTGTTACTGCTTTATGTTATTACCACCATGTGATGTGTCACAAAATAGAACTTTCTCTTTGCTTAAAAAAATGTGTTCTGTAATCCTACGGATGCAATTATTTTATGTTATTTTATTGGTGATTCCAGGTCACTATGTTCCAAAACTTTAGGAAGGTGGTTGCAATAGTTTTCAGGTCCATGGCAACTTCCTTAGAAGGTAATCAAGCCATGTTCTTCTTTTTTTCTTTCTTTCTTTGGTGATCACTCATAGCCGAGTAAGATCATCTTCCATAAACACGATTTTAACAATGAATCTGTAGGTAACTGTGGAGGCCAATTCTGGATACACACGTCCTTCTACAGTGGGGACATTGGTTTCCAGGTGGAAGTTGATCACGGTGAGGGCTTGTCAAGCGTGTCTTCCTCTTAGCACGTTTCTCCCTTGCATCCTGAGTTCAAGTGTCTTCAAAGCCCATGACACCTTTGGTAAAGGCTGTTCTCCAATTGGAGCGCTCGCAGGCAAGTGTTTCCCAATTGTTGGTGTTTATACTACATTTTTTAAAAAATTGCCTTGAGAGAGTCTTTAAACCTCTTTTGTTGACCACCAGCATTACGCTTTCCATTTTCAAGTTCAGGATAGAGTAGTTGCTTTGGAAGACGATCATCGGGCACAACATGACCAGTCCAACAAAGTTGATGTTGAAGAATCATTGCTTCAACACTGCTGATCTTTGCTTCTTCCAGTACGCTGGCATGAGTTCGCCTGTCTTCCCAAGTGATGTGTAAAAATTTTCGGAGTCACAGTTGGTGGAATCTTTCGAGGAGTTGGAGATGGCGTTTATAAGTGGTCCATGTTTCACAAGCGTACAGTAAGGTTGGTAGTACAACAGCTTTGTAAACAAGCATTTTGGTTTCCCTGCGAATGTCCCGGTCTTCAAAACTCTGCCCTTCAATCGGGAGAAAGCCGCACTCACAGAGCTCAGGCGATGCTGGATTTCAGCATCAATGTCGGCCCTTGTGGAATGATAACTGCCCAAGCCATGTTAAGTGGCTTCTCACAGACACAGGACCATGGAAATTAACATTATCAGAACCATACAAGGAGAAGCCGTCCCACTTAGCAGAATGGGAACAGGCTCTTAAGCACCGTTGTCCCTTCCATGTATCCTCTTTTCTTGGTGCATTCATGAAATTTGTGTCATGATTCCTTGGGGCTGTGAAAAAGACTGTTAAACTATTCTGGAGGTTGTAGTTCTTTGAGGGGAATATGGGTCTCCTAACAACTTAGCTGGATTCTTTCGGGAGAAGCCATGGCTGTTTGAAGTGGCATAGTATTGCTTTAGGTGTATGGTGCTGATGAGACCATAGACTGATAATGAAAAAGCATTAAGTCAGAACCAGACCACACAGTGGCGCCGGCTATAGGGGGCACAAGCGGCTCTGTGTGCCCCCTGCCGGGAGCCAGGAGGGGGGCTAGGATGCATGAGGGCGAAGATCGCTCTCCAGATGTCCTGCCCTCCCTGGTGCATGCTGTGGAAAGGAGGAGGCTGAGCGTGGAGCCCAGTGTACATTTGCCTGCAAGGGTGAGACACACATAACCTGGCATGCAAGCGCTCGTGCACTGTGCGGGGGCAGGGTGTGTCACATGGTGTGCCCCCTCAATGGGGAGGGCAAGTCGGTGCCCCCTGAGACTGCATAATAAGAAGGAATTAGAGACTACAGTATTGAAGTGATCATGGAATCATCGAATTGTAGAGTCAGAAGGGACCCCAAGGGTCTAGTTTAACCTCCTGCAATGCTAAAGCATCCATGACAGATGGTATAAGAAGCAGGAGGCATTGTGCAGCAGAGAGGGAGAAAGTAAAACACCATGGAAAATGGAAAGATAAAATAATAATAATAATAATAATAATAATAATAATAATAATAATAATAATTTATTTGTACCCCGCCCATCTGGCTGGGTTTCCCCAGCCACTCTGGGCGGCTTCCAACAAAGATTAAAAATACATTAAAATGTCACACATTAAAAACTTCCCTAAACAGGGCTGCCTTCAGATGTGTTCTAAATGTCAGTTAGGTGTTTATGTCTTTGACATCTGGCGGGAGGGCATTCTACAAGGCAGGTGCTACTACCAAGAAGGCCCTCTGCCTGGTTCCCTGTAACTTGGCTTCTCGCAGTGAGGGAACCGCCAGAAGGTCCTTGGCGCAGTAGTCCAAGCAGGAGATATCTTGAAGTATGCATGTTAAACTTTTGAAAACTCAATAAAATAATATTACAATAATATTATTATTTATATGCCCCCTCCCCAGCTGATTGGGTTCCCCATAAAGTGTGCTTTTGTAGTCTTTCCTCACTATGTAGGAAGGTTTTTTTGTTTTTCAGTGAGGCCCCACATCCTAGTCTATGAATCAGTAGCTTAAAATTGCAGCTCAAAATAAGATCAGAAGTAAAGCTGCTTGCAAAGGTGCAATCTACAAAGCCCTTCTCATGCACCCCTTTGAATCATTTCAGCTTCACTGGACCAGACGTGACACTCTGTGGATTGTACCCTGGGACTTTTCAGTAATGATTAACATGTCCAGAGAAGGCATGTCTGGATTCACTGGGTTATTTTGTTAGCTTGGCTTATTAACCCAATTTTTAAGGCCGGATTGACTATTAAATAGGCAAATATATTGTGTCGGGCTTGGGGAACTGCTCGTTCTTGCCACTTAATGCACTTGCCAAAGCTTCAATGCAGGAGCTAATAAAAATGAATTTACTTAACCAACCAGCCATTAATGCAAGAAAAGAATTTTATTTGCCCAAGTTTAAAAGTGAGCCCAGGAAAACAAATAACAATGCAGTTAAATATATGTCTGCAGTATATTTAACTGAGTTTATTTCATGTGCCACATGGATCAAAATCTGATTACATTTTATTTTATTATAGTAATTAAACTGCAGGTGTCATTAGAATGAGCTACATTTAGGCTTGTAAAGCGTAAGGTGCCCTACTGACTTGGAGCGTTCACCCTGTTAAAATTGTTAAGGTACCCAAAGGAGATGAGGCACAGTACTTGCTCTGGTGGCAGCTGTCAGAATGGGTTTTGTTAGCAAAAGCTAGGAGGTCTGTTAGAGCGAAGTGGCTTTTGCCGAGGGCACCAAGGGAGAGCGAGGAAAGTCAGGCCACTAAGCTCACAAATTTCTCAGGCTAATAACCTGCCATGAGCATCCAAGGGTGTAACAAACCACAGGGACACCAGGATCACACCACCTTCAAAATAGGTGATGGAGCCGCTGTTATCCTTATCTTGCAAGGTCCCATCGTTTTTGTTGTGGTGACATCTGAAGATAGCGACCTTTCTCTCCATTTTTGCTTAGATGAAGTATCCACTTGTGGGTGGTACTTTTGGGGGGTGGGATGCAGAGAAGCTTAACTGACCGTGGGATGCAGAGAGGCTTAACTGACCTCCCAGCAGGTGAGTCACTGCTGCTTACCTGTAGGAGGACAGCAGGGAGGGCTGTGTGGTAGATATGCACTGACAACATTGCTGGATTGACTCTGCCGGTGTGTTTTCACCACGCCACCCTCCCTGTCGCCTCATTCCTCGCTGGCCCGGGAAGCAGCAGAGACTCACCTGCCAGAAGGTCAGGTGAGTGCTACCATGCCATCCACTACTAGAAGAGCTTTGTAAAGTCACGGTACTATATAAAGATGCAGTGGGCAGAGTGTTAGGCTAGGACCAAGGAAACTGGGACTCCAAGCTCCAACCTGCTCATTAATGCAAGATCTGGTTATTTCATATCAGAAGTCGTGAAGACTGAATTCTTCAAGCATCCCTAAGAAGTGCTTCACACTGTTTCTGTTTATATGAACACAGCATCAGCTTCAGTTTCCTTTTCTTGTCAATGCCTGCTTGCATGTTGGTCATTAGGATGAATGGAAATAGCAAAAGCTTTTCTCTGCCTTCCTTGTTCAAAACAAATCAAGAGACTTGCATGAAGATTTATAATTATGAGGAGAGAAAAAATGAAGCTCTCTCCCATCTTTTTTTAATAACCAGAAACTAACGCAACGGGCTATATTGATTCATTCTGGGGTTTTCATTTCCCCGTCTTTAACAAAAAAAAGAATCGGAGAAGCCCCCTGCATGAGCATTCATGTTTGCTGGCGTTCATCTTGTCAGCTAAAATAATTCATTGATCACTAATCACCTGTGGTTGTTTGCAGACTACAGTTTCCCTGTGTAGCACAAAACCGCACCAGGGCTCATAGGTGCCACGGGAAGTAATCAATAACAAGGCCTCATGAAGTTCTTACTGAGAAGACTCTGGAAGGCTTTTGTGGAGTGGGGAGAAAACAGTTATAAAAACAAGCACTCCTTTTGACCGCTTAAGAAAGGTTTCTCTCACTTCATTCCCCTATCTGCCTTCCACAGCCCACCAAACACTATAGGAGTCTCAATCTACTCCCCTCCCCTCATATCTCTCTTCACGTTACAAATAAAGTTGAACACTTACTTTTTGATCTCTTCCTTTTGCAAAGCCTGACAGGATACATATATTTAAATCCCACCCATATCTATGCAGAAGTAAGTCCTGAATTCAATGGGGCTTACGACCAGGTAAGTGGCATCAGGATTGCAGCCTTAATCAATCTCAGACTAATAGCACTTTTAGAGTTTACATTTCCCCCTGGAGCTCATAAACTGCCCGTGGAAATTCACAACCCAAAGGCTGCATGGTTCTCTAGAAAGGATTTGCCATCTTTGGAAAACAGCCATGCAATGATTACTGCGTCTGTGTGCGATTCCTAGTTGCATTATTCAGTAAACTAAGTGGCATAACCTTCTGGATTTGACGAATTGTCAAAACATCAGAACCTAAATTTATTATCTCATTCATTCAGCTGCTGTAATTATTCTTGGGAAGATGGAGATGTCTGTAATGGCCAAGTATTTGGACAGAATTTCTGAGTTGTTCATATTTAAAGGAATGGCCCGTTCCCAAATGCTAAGCTGCATAAGACGACCAGAATCCCCCTGATTGTGCAGATTCAGAGAGACTTTGGGGATGTCAGTTAATATTTGCACGCTGGATAGTTCAGTGTGTCGCTCCAATTATCCGAAGCTCGATCACCGTGTGTAATCATAATTTGTTCACCAAACTACCCAGGCCTGTCAGAGCAGTGGCTGAAATTAAGCCTCTGCTGCATGCACACAGCTTATGAAAAATTGAATGGCAGTCCATTTTCACAAAACATGACAAACACAAAAGGAAATTACGAATTAATTTTAAACCCCCTCCTAACAGCGCCTTATCAAGCTGAGGGAGCCTTTGTCTTACTGAAGACTGGCATCCAGGCTGATATGCTTAATTAGTATCAAGCATCTCTAAATGGCTGCTGATTGACAGTCAAAATCACTCAGTGCCCTAACTCTGAAACCTGCTCCAACTTGGAGTTAAGAACATAACAATTGGCTTATGGAGGCAAAATAGAATCTGCTGACATGACTAATGAATTAAACACACATCGGTTGAAATGTGCCTGGCACCCACATAATGCGCAGGACAATTAAAATAGTCTATGATTGAAAATTAATGGAGCATAAGGCTATCAATAGCTATTAGTCAGTAGCTGTCAACAGGGTGGAGAGGCAATGCTCAGCTGGCTTCCCAACATGGGGGTCACTGCCGGTAACCAAGAGGGAGAGGGAAGAGGAGGCAGGAGGTTGGCACAGTGTGGGCACAGTGGCAGATCCCATCTGACCCTCCAGATCCTGTTCCCACACCGACCCTCCAGCTCACTCATCTCACTCTTGGTTACTGGCAGTGAGCTTCTTATTGGGAAGCCATATGGGCAATGCCACCCCATCTGACTTCTGGGCACTACTGCTATCAGTCAAGATGGCTATCTCCATGCTCACTTTCCTTCCTTCTGATACTGACAGGGTTCATGTGTTCATATGCTGGAAGGATCTAGTTGGCCTTTGCTTGAAACAGGATTCTGGGCTAGATGGATTTTTGGTCTGATTCATCAGTGCCCTTTTGTATGGCTAAGCAGGAATGAGATCTTAGGGTTGTGATGACAGGTTGACTCAGTGTGCAGTGCCTACGGAGTCCATGTAAGGGATGGAAAATAAAATGGCTAACACAGTACTCCTTTATACAAATCAACGTCACAACCAGAAGTTAAATGCTGTGAGCTGTTCTGGCCATTGCAACTTTTTTTTTTTTTTAAGGGATATTGCAGAGGTGGAAAAGGTTCAGAAAGGGGTAATCAAAGCAAGAGGTTGGAGCACACTTCTGTCATTTCCCCAAGAGCTTGGAGAAATGATAGAGGTATGTTAAGTTATGCATGTTTTAGAGAAAGAAGATAGGGAACACTTTTCCCTCCTCTCTCATAATACTGGGATGCTGTGGCAGCCAATGAATTTGGATGGTGGGAAATTCAGGGCAGGCAAAAAGAAAGGACTTGTTCACACAGTGCATAGTTAAACTATGGCATCTGCTACCACAATAGATAGTGGTTGCCATTCTGGAGGATAAGGCTGCTAGACATGATAGTGCTATCTGTCTGTCTGTCTGTCTGTCTGTCTATCTATCTATCTGTCTATCTATCTATCTATCTATACACATATGCACACAGCCTCCCTGCATGATTTGATGCAATGTGCCTCCGAGCACCAGTTGTGGAGGGTCAAAAGTGGGAAAATATTATTGCATTTACGTCCTGGTTTGTGCTTCCCATTTGCATGTGGCTAGTTACTGGGAACAGAATGTAAGACTGACAGAGCATAGGCGTGATCCAACAGGGCTCTCCCTTATGTCCTTCTGTTCTTCCGTTCAAGCGATAATGAGATTACGAATGTTCAGATGAGGTCGCTTAGCACAGATCTTTCTTCTGATAGGTTGATTCATTTCTTCTTAATGTCTTGGGTTGGCAATGCCTTAAAAGTCCATTGCTGAGACTGTTCTTAGGCTCGTTGCTGGAAATCTAGCATGCTTGTGAAAGAACAGCAAACATGATAATGGAGGCCCAAGTGCCCTTTAAGCGTTTTCTGTTGGCTTAGTTTTGAATGGGAAAATCCATTCCCTTCCCTGCCATGTTTTGGGTTGGCTTACTATGAAGCAAGCAACATGGACCATTTTGGAATAGGCATGAGCAAATGAAATGTATTCTGTTCCTTTATTGTCCCATTGCTCCACTCTTTCATTTGACTCTTGCCAGATTCCAATAAAGCAGGTGATTTTCTAGAATGGATTCTGGAATTGAAGTTTTCAGTTCCTTGGCTTCACCGGTGTTGTTTGTTGATTCTGTGTTATTGGCCCACCTTGATGTGCTTGTTCATCTGATTGCATCAAGGCAGCTTTTTCATGTGCTCTTTACTGCTATGCACCCCTCCAGTTGTGTAGTGGGGAAAAGTACGCAGAAGGATCTCATTAACCATATGTGCAACTGCATCGACATTGCTTTTTGCTGTGTTTTGTCAGTGCACATCTGTGCTTCAGTGATGTAGAGGCGAGGCAAGACACAAGTGAAGAGAAGGAACTGAAAGAACTCAACGGATTGGAACAGCATCAGTTTTGCTTTGGAAACAAGAAGAGATAATTTGGGGCCCTAAAATCCAGAGAGAAATTTGGATGAGAATTTGGGGGAGTGTCCTTCTGTAAGAAAGTGTTCCTCGTTTGGAGCTAATGTGAGAGAGTCCATTGCAGCAACGAAAGGATGGGCTCAATTTGGAAGCCCAGATTCCTTGCAAGCCGTGAATCTTGGAGTGGTTGGAAGCAACCATATACCAAGTTGGACCATTAGTCTATCTAGCTCAAGGGCATCAACCCCGACTGACAGCAGCTTGCTAGGGTTTCAGACATGGATCTCAACGAGGCCTACCTTGAGATGTCAGGGATTGACCCTGGGGACTTTTTGGCTCAACCACTGAGCTACAGCTCTTGTCCTAATGGTCCCTTAACCTGAATTATCTCACACAGGTTGTGGATAGGGACTGCATGAGATCCAGTGATTAATCTATTTTTGCTTCTCTTCAAATTCTTTGGATGTTTCACTTGGGCAGCAAGCTCTACATTAGGTGTGTGGAACCTTTGGCCTTCCAGATGTTGCTCAGTGGCAGCTCCCACCATCCCTGGCCATTGGCCATGGCTGCTAAGGCGTATGGGAGCTGTAATTACGGAACATCTGGAGAGCCAAAGGTTTTCCACCTTTGCTCTACACAAACCTTGAAATGCCTCTGAGATATCTTAGAGGAAGTGATCCATAAAGTGAATTAAATAACAAACATTTATTTTGGGGAGAAATAAGGTGTCAACTATAATTGTAAGGATAAAATGAGACAAAATCCCACAGAGTCTTTTCTTGAATGAATGGATAGAAACGCATTAAATAGCTTACATTCTCAGAATCTTGATATGTTCTCAAAAGAGAGAGAAGGAAAACTCCAAAGAAAAAGATAGAATTTACCTCTGTCGTCTTTAAAAGTGCATACAATAGAATTAGCGGAGGCAGCACCATTAATAATCTGTTATATTGCTCCATCAATTACCTGGCTCAGCATGCCATTTAAGAAAGGACTCTAATAAATTCTATTTCCTGCTGTTGAGGGATGTTAGCCATCCATTTGCAGGGAGGTTTTAATTTACAGGGATGTGAAACAATGTTTGACCCAGTGGTTATTAAATGGGAGGCAACAGAAGATACAAATGGTCATACAATTTTGTTTAATGCTTTTGACAAATAAAAACAACTCTGAACCAATAGTTGACCTCTGCAAAGTATTTTTGCAGATGCACCGGCTCTGGTGATGTATCCATATCCATATCTATATCTCCATCTCTTTTGGCCATCTAGACATAACCCATAGCTCCCAATGCTGACAGAAAGTCATTGGCATACATGACCCATCTTTCCTTCCTGTTTTCCTTCCTGTCCACATTGTGGCATGAAATACAAAGTGTTAGCATACCATGATCCACGGGATACACATTCCCCCAATCCTGGAAGATGGACAAAGCCATCACGGCTAGCAGGCCATAATAGCGTGCACACACACACACACACACACACACACCCCTGCCAGTATTCAATCCCTGATTTCCAGTTTTCCCAATTCATTATTGTTGCTTCTGACCTTTAAAGCCCTAAACGACCTTGGTCCAGTATATCTGAAGGAGCATCTCCACCCCCATCGTTCTACCCGGACACTGAGGTCCAGTGCCAAGGGCCTTCTGGCGCTTCCCTTGCTGCGAGAAGCCAAGTTACAGGGAACCAGGCAGAGGGCCTTCTCAGTAGTGGCACCCACCTTGTGGAACGCCCTCCCACCAGATGTCAAAGAGAAAAATAACTATCATACTTTTAGAACACATCTGAAGGCAGCCCTCTTTAGGGAAGCTTTTAATGTTTGATGCATTACTGTATTTTAATATTTTGTTGGAAGCTGCCCAGAGTGGGGTATAGATGGGCGGGGTATAAATAAATAAATTATTATTATTATTATTATTATTATTATTATTATTATTATTATTATTATTTTAATAAACCTGCACCCAGTGGAGGTAAATGAGGCAGGACTGACATAAGTTCTGAAGTGGCAGAATACTCTTTACCACTTCAAAGTGCACAGGGGGAAACCGTATTCCCTTGGTAACACAACACACCCCTATACAACACCCCCACTTCACGCAAGTGGAAAACTGGTGCAAGATGAAGCGGTGATAATATTTATTACACCTTTTCAGTGTGTGAATTGCCCTGCTGCCTTGACCCTTCCTCTCTCCCTCCTGGTTAGCAACAGCAACCCACCTGTCAGGAAGCTTGCATAGCTGCTTCACCCCACCCAACAGGCCAATTCAGGTGGGCTGGACTCAGAGAAGTCCCTCCTCTCCATCAGAGGACATCAGTCTTTTATTTCTCCATAAGGTAGTGCAGCCCTGTCTTTAACACGATAGGACTCTACCATTCTACTCCACTGCTTGTATAGCAGCAGGTCAACATAGCTGTACGAGGAATGGTAGTTAGTCTGGCCTCTTTAGTGCAAAGTTCAAATAAAATGTGGTACTGAATTGTATATGTGATACTAAACATCTCTGGTGTTTCCTCTGACAATTCTAAGCCATAGCTACCATTGGGATATAAGCAGAAGCAAATATAATAACCTCTTTTTTATGCCCAGTGCCCTCTATAGAGATCAGAAATATAAAAGAGGGAGCAAGGCTAAGGCAATACTGTAAATAACTGTTATAAAGATGCTTAAAACTATAACTAACTGTTGTAAAGTTGCTTGCACTGTAAAAAGATGAGTGAGTCTTTGAGGCCATTCGAAATGTATTTTTGGTTTTTAAATAATGAGTAATAAGAGGCTGGGTTTTAGTATTATTTACTGTGTTGCAATTAAATTGTTGATCATATATGCAGGCTTGGCAGGAGCAGCCCATTAATTTATCAAATGGTAGGCGAAAGAGCGAGAAGAGCCTTGGCAAAACTGTGGGTCTGGTGGAACAGCAATGACCATTACTGCAGAAAAGGGCCCCTCCTCCCTTTTGTAGGAAAGAGAGACAGTCTCTCAATGCATGCTGTTCTTGCAGGCACAAAGCACTCTGTCTTCACCCATTCATTAACCTCATCCATTCATTAACCTGATTAGAGCTAACAGTGCTAGGTACCTAATTTTCTGCTCATGCACTCTGCAAAGACAAAATAAAATGGGTCTCTTCCAAGCCCCAAAACATAAGTAGACATATTTAAGGGAATGGTTACAAAGTGCGTTGTCCAAGATCACTAACCCCTGAACTCGCTTTGATCACTGGTTTAGTTTCACGTTCAAGGGGTATACCAGGGTTTGAACTGAGATCAAAACAAGTGTGTGGCTGAGAGGGAGGACATACATACATACATACATTCTGAAGAGTAGTGAAAGTGATAAAGGGACCCCTGACCATTAGGTCCAGTCGTGACCGACTCTGGGGTTGCGGCGCTCATCTCGCTTTATTGGCCGAGGGAGCCAGCATACAGCTTCCGGCATGACTAAGCCGCTTCTGGCGAACCAGAGCAGCGCACGGAAATGCCGTTTACCTTCCCACCAGAGCGGTACCTATTTATCTACTTGCACTTTGACGTGCTTTCAAACTGCTAGGTTGGCAGGAGCAGGGACCGAGCAACGGGAGCTCACCCCGTCGTGGGGATTCGAACTGCTGACCTTCTGATTGGCAAGCCCTAGGCTCAGTGCTTTAACCCACAGAGCCACCTGCATCCCTTAGTGAAAGTGATACTTTGCCCAGAAAACAAATGCTTTGGAATGCAGTGAATCTTTAGCCCGAGGATGGAGAACCTGTGCCTGTTCCCTTGATGCTGGACCAGAATCCCCATCACCCCTGACCACTGACCATGCTAGTAGGGCTGGTGGGAGCAGGACTCCAACAACATCTGCAGGGTTCTTCCTTCGCATTTAAATGCTTCTGAATGCCAGTTGCTGGAAACCACAGAAGGGGAGAGTTGCATTCAGATCGTGCGTGCCTATTTCCTATGGGCATCTGGGTGGCCACCGTGAGAACAGACTAGATGGGCCATTGGCCTAATCCAGAAGACTCTTCTTACATTCCCCATCCATGCTTTAGCCCTTTACAGTTATGAAAAGGAGACTGGGGACATGCTTGCTAGCTCTGCCCCAACCATTGCATCATTGTCTCCCATCTGGCAGGAAAGATCTGAAGATGCTGGGGCTGCTCCACACATGTAAGCTTGCCATGTTATTTAAATCCCTTACTGGGCACTGAAGCCATCTTCAGACCTTCCCTAGCAAAGTTCAGGAAAGGAACAGGGACTCGGAGATTTGTGTGCTTGTTCCATCCCTCCCCAATAATAATAATAATAATAATAATAATAATAATAATAATAATAATAATAATTTTTATTTATACTCCACCCTTCCCAGTTCAAAAACCAGGCTCAGGGCAGCTAACAACAAATTTAAAACACTTAATTATAAAAGCAGCATAAAATACAGTATAAAAACATGAATAACAATAAAAAAACAACAATAAAATTCAAAAATCAATTTAGGGAAAATAAGTATTAGATAATCCCCAGGGCTAGCTGGCTGAATGGGCCCTACTTGGGCCAGTGAGGAGGCCAGGGGAGAATTAGCTGTGGTGATCTTCATAAAAGGGGAGAGGGAGGGAAGAGAAGGGAAATAAAAGATCAGGCTGAATTCAAATTAAAGGCCTGGTGGAATATCTCTGTCTTACAGGCCCGACGGAAGGAGGTTAAATCCTGAAGGGCCCTAGTCTCACAGGACAGAGCATTCCACCAGGTCGGAGCCATCACTGAAAAGGCCCTGGCCCTGGTGGAGGATAGTCTGACTTCCTTAGGGCCCAGGACCTCTAAACTATGGTTATTCATGGACCTTTAGGCCCTCTGCGGGGCATATCAAGAGAGGCGGTCCCTCCAGCTCATAGGATCTTCTCAAGTGGGAAGCCTTCTTGTGTTCTCATGAGGCAGCCCACACATTACAGAACCTCTATTTTTTCTGTGTTTTCTGAAACATGCAGGTAGGCTATAGGAATAGAACACATGCTCTGCTTCACACTTTCTCCCTCCAATGCACAGGTCACAAGATGGCAGGGCATGCAAATACAGCCTTTCTAATTGCACGGAGGAAGAATGCCTGCAAAGAACTTTTGCTGAATTTCTTGCTCCCACATTTCAGAATGCCTATGTGACTTTGGGGTAAAGTGGTCAAATTTTAAACGCCGTTGCTGCAGAGCAGAGTTGTGGGTTCGAGACTAGGATGAAAATGGTTTGGACAAAGGATGTGGGTCTTTCCCATGGAAGAGGGGCAGCCTCTTATGCAGCCATGAATACATGGATAATATATACTGACAGCGCATCAGCAGAGCTTTCACCTTCAGGAAGATACTTCCCAGACACTTTCTGTTTGATAATGTGCATCATGGAATCAAGAGACAAAATAAATCTTTGCCTCTGTTCCCAGCTGCATACAGGGCTTTTCCCACTTAGAGTGTAAAGGTGATACCTTT
>NC_139538.1:13234602-13267148 GCF_965153285.1 Podarcis tiliguerta | reverse complement strand
GGAAAGCAGTGCCCAACCTGATGATAAAAGAATAAACAATTCAAAGAGGGAGCTGCAGCCCAACATAGGAAAAGAGGTTGTAAGGTAACACCTAGCTACTTTAAATGAATTCAAACTCCCTGTTGTTGTGGTGGTGGTGGTGGTGGTGTAGTGGTTAAGAGCGGTAGACTCCTAATCTGGGGAACCGGGTTCGCGTCTCCGCTCCTCCACATGCAGCTGCTGGGTGACCTTGGCTAGTCACACTTCTCTGAAGTCTCTCAGCCCCACTCACCTCACAGAGTGTGTGTTGTGGGGGAGGAAGGGAAAGGAGAATGTTAGCCGCTTTGAGACTCCTTAAAGGGAGTGAAAGGCGGGATATCAAATCCAAACTCTTCTTGTTGTTGTTGTTGTTGTTGTTGTTGTTGAACTTGTTTTTAGGAGGTAATTTAATTATTGTTTGATTTTATACCAATGTTGATTTTATACCAATGTTATAAATTTGATGTTAGCCGCCCTGAGCCTAGTCTCGGCCGGGAGGGCAGGATACAAATAAAAGTTTATTATTATTATTATTATTATTATTATTATTATTATTATTATACATTTGTATAACACTCTATAGCCACAGGTCTCAGAGCAGTTAGCAACACAAAATCACAATATAAAAATGCAAAATACATAATAAAAACAAAAACAAGAAGAACCCAGTAATCCCACCCACAGTATGGTGTCTGAGCACTTTAAAATAAATGTAAAGTATAGGATGCATAATATCTAATACACACTTTTGACAAAGTCCCGCAGTATATTCTTGCAGAGAAGCTCATAAAATGTGGGCTGGACGAGGTTTGTAGCTGGTTGACTGACTGACTCCATAAGAGTGCTCACTAATGTTTCTGCATCCTCCTGGGGGGGAAAGTGCCAAGTGGGGTTGCTGCAGGGTTCTGTCCTGAGGCTGTTGTTGCCAAACATCTTTATAAATGACTTGGATGAGGAAATTGAGGGGGTGCTAATAAATTTTCAGATGGCACCAAACTCGGAGAGGTAACTAATGCAACAGAAGAGAGAGTCGGGATTCAAGATGACCTTAACAGCTTGGAGAACTGGGCCCAAATGAACAAAATGAATTTCAATAGGGACAAATGTCAGGTTCTACACGTAGGCAGGAAGAACCAGCTGAGCAAATATAAGAGAGGGGACAACTGGCTTGCTAGTGATACATGTGAAATGGATCTAGATGTCTTAGTAGAGCACAAGCTGAACATGTGTCAACAGTGTGATGCAGCAGCAAAAAGAGGACTTGTACTATTGTAGGCTGCATCACCAGAATTATAGTGTCTCAATCAAGGGATGTAATAATCATGCTCTATTCTGCAGGATTATGGAATGGGGTATGTTTAGCCTGGTAAAGAAGAGACTGAGAGGGAGACGTGACATGATAGCCATCTTCAAATATCTCAAGGGCTGTCACATGGAGGATGGAGCAAGCTTTGTTTTCTCCTGCTCTGGAGGGTAGGACCTGAACGGATGGCTTCAAGTTACAAAAAAAGGAAATTATGACTAAAAATCAGGAAGAACTTTAAGAACTGTTTGACAATGGAACAGACTCCCCCAAAAGCTGTTCCTTGGAGATTTTTAAGAACAGGTTGGATGTCCATCTGTCATGGATGCTTTAGTTGAGATGGCCCTTGGGGTCCCTTCCAACTCTACAAGCCTATGATGCTATGAACCATCTTACTCTCCTCCTGTCACTCATCCTTCCCTGTTTTGAGATGGAATGGAGATCGGTTTGTCCTGTCTTTGAAATAACCAAGACAGAGTTGCTCCCAAAGAAGACTTTCAATACTCAAAACACACTGCGCAGCAAAGGATCTTCTGCTCAGCTGTGAGGTCTCCTTGGCTTTTCACTTCCAATTATTCTTGTTGGTCTGTTATATCTTGTTTTCTCTAGACATGGCGCAATAACCATGTGATAGTTTTGGTGTGCATGCATTTCTGCAGTGCAGTACATCATACAAGAGTACCTTTCCATAGTAATCCATAGGTTTCTCTTCCTATACTAGGTGCAAACAACCTGAGGCTACAGCCACAGTCACTCAGATATGATATGTCAATGTATGATTGTTACCCATGGAACAGTCAGCATCTTTCTTCCAGATACATTTTTAAGGCTTCCTGAATCAGGGGGCGGTGGAGGGCAGTGAATGTTTTATGCATAGCTGCACAGTATGTATTATGCTTTTTGCTTCCGGCTCCCGGAATGCAAGGTCTAGGGATGCGAAGGGACAGGAAGCGATGCTTTCTGAGCCACCAACATGTGAGCTTATGAATTTCACAATTTCTTTTACCACTAATGTCAGACTAGGTGACTTGCATAATGAGCCCTGTCAAAATTTACAATGGGGCATGTTTTATTCAGCATGATGACCTAGAAATTCTTCCATTATTTCTAAGGCCTAATACGGAGTTGCAAAAACTTTTCAGCATTTCGGAAACGGGGCAAAAAAATAGGGGGGGGGGAATCAATTATTGAAAGAGATGCTGAAGAACAGAATGTACAAGGCCTATTCCTACATGTTGCCCTTATCATTATGATTATTTTAAAGTATGAATTCCCCCCTCATATAGAAATTCCGGTGTCCTGTAAATCACAATCCCTAACATAGTGTTTCCAAACCTTTAACAGTAGAGGCATCCTTCACCTGTACATATTAAATAGCTTATATTTAGAGTGTGCTAGAGGAGAATCTCTTTGTGGAAGGAGAAAACCTCAGTAGAACAACAGACACCCCCAAAGTCAATCCTTGACATCTTTGTGCAAAGCTCAGTCAATGTAGACAAGAACTAACCAACAAGGTGACATCCATAAATTATTGGACTCAGTGTCCCATCTGCCCAGCCAGAGTGAACCACGGAAAGAGATGGTGGGATTTGCAGTTCAACGAATATCAGGAAGAACTTTCTGATGGCAAGAGATGTTCAACAGTGGAACAGACTCCCGCAGTAGGTTGAGGACTCTCCTCCATTGGAGGTTTTTAAGCAGAGGTTGGATGGTCACCTATCTTGGATGCTTTAGTTGATATTTCTGCATGGCAGAGGGTTGGACCAGATGACCTTAGGGGTCATCTTGATGGTTCTATGAGTCTATGAAGACATGATGGGCACTGTATTGGTTACCCTGGTGAAGACACGGCAGAGCTAGATGAACCAATGGTCTGATTCAGTGGAGGACAACATTGGATCAAAGTGCCCTCTTCCCTCAGTAGAGCTCCCTCTTTCTCGCCTGTGTGACTCATTATTCAGTGTTTGCCTTCTGGTTTGGAAGGAGTCGGGTCTAGAGCAATTACCCTTGCAGAGATACCACTGACAACCTCCATGGGTGGGTACTTTGAATGCATAAGAACTTTTAATGGTTAGAAGAGTCAATATGGCACTTCAAGTATGAGATTACTAGCTTCAGAGCCAAAGTTTCAAATCCCAGCTTGGCCGTGAAACTCACTGAATGACCCTGGACCAGTAAACGTATTTCAGCCTAACCCTCACAGAGTTGCTGTGAGCTTAAAATGGGGGAAGGATAATAATGCATATTGCCTTGAGCTACATGAAGAAAAGATGGGATACAAATGTGTAGAATAAATGTTTTTTGTGGCACACTAACATGCCCTGGCACATTTGGGAATGATAACATCAACAGTCTTAGTTTATTCCACTGAGGAAATGCATCATAGTCTTTACATTTATTTTAATGTGCTCAAATACTGGCTCTAACAGAACTTCAAATTCCCACCAGGAAAACATGGGCCAGCATTATGCTGAATTGCCACTTTGTTTCGGGTTCTAGGATCTAAAGAAGGTTATGCACTCATTTACATTTTCCCTTCTTCTTCCAAGGACCAACATATGTATGTTACACAACACACATTATTTATAGCTAATGTTTCAAGTGAAGGAAAGTGCTGTGGTCCATCATTCATAAAACATCAACATCAGGGAAGTTCTCTAAGCTTAAGGATTCC
This sequence comes from Podarcis tiliguerta, assembly GCF_965153285.1. Lineage (NCBI taxonomy): Eukaryota > Metazoa > Chordata > Lepidosauria > Squamata > Lacertidae > Podarcis > Podarcis tiliguerta. Next base: position 13,263,153 of record NC_139538.1, on the reverse strand, counting down.
TAGGCTTGCTGTATTTCAAAAAGTAAAATTCATGACACCCCCAAAGTTTTTTTCTTAGAAAACCACTGAAATTGTTAAGTACTTTTTGGGGGGGAACTAAAAACAAACAAAAAGACACACACCCCCAGCATCTTCAAGAGATGATTATTACTCTTCCAGCAGGGAAAGAAAGGGATTTTTTTTTTGAACACAGAAAAAAACACAGGGGAAAAATGAAAATGGCCAGGCCCTAATGCACTCCTTTCTCCAACAAGGCTTCCCTCCTTACTTTCCCCCCTACTAAACCCCACCCAGTTGCTCAGGCCCCCAACAACAGCCCTCAGAAACGTGTTGTGAGGCATTACCCCCACAATCTCAAAATTACTACAGTCGTTCCCCCCCCTCCTCCTCACAGTTTGCTTCCTTCACTATCCAGGCCTTGTTTAAACCCTTCCTGCACACACACACCCGTTACCTGCCCAGCCCCCATCTACACCTTGATGGTGCTGCAGCTGGAATGGTGCTGCAGCTGGAATGGGACGGTGGCCCTGAGCCACTGCAGCCCACCCTGCTGCCATTTACCCAGTGGGTGACCTGAACCAACAACGCCACCTCAACTCCCTCAGGTGAGGTGGTTCTGCCTGCAGCTTCCGAGCGCCCAGCTACAGATGCTCTTGCGCTGCCACCACGACTGAACTGCCCATGGGACGCCCCTGGCATGGGGTCCCTTTTTCAACACACTAGGGGCGGCTAGACCACTGCATCACCTCCCTCTCTCCCCCGCCTCCTCTCTCTCTCCCCCTCCCCCTGGCCAAGGAAAGTGACCTCTCATCACATCTACTGCCACTGAGGCACAGACTCCCCTGGAATTTTTTTTTAAAAACACCCCCCAAAAAACGGGAGAAAACAGAAAAGAGACAAACAAACAAAAAACTGGGTTGCCATACGTTTAGGAAATTCTGGACATCTCTTAAAAATTCCCCCTGGGTGCCATTTTAAGCATCCATTTTCCGTACATGTCTGGAATTTCCTGGACGTATGGCAAGCCTAAGGATTCCAAACCAAATAATTCATAATTTGTTTATTTTAGGATTTATTTCCTACCTCTTTACATTACTCTCAATGATAAAACAAAATAAATAATAAAAAAGGAGCAGCAGATGACATGGTTTTAGAGGCAAACATCGTTTAGCGGTTGCTTTTTTAATGCTTGTCTCTACAACAATAGAAATGTCACATTTATGCTTTCTCTCTCGCTCTTCTATACAACATTTCTAAGGAGGAAAAATCCCTCTTAGGTCAAAATTATACCCCAACATGGCAGATTTCCATTTTCCATTTCTTGATTTTTTTATTTTTATAAAAAATATTCCAGAATGTATGTTGGTGCTGACAAATTCTGCTTGTCTACCTTAGTCTAGACCACTTATTTCATGCCATTTCAGGTCTGTGTTCACTTCATTCGCTTGTGTTGCTACTTCACTAATCGCAAACACTCGAAAGACTCAATGAGACAGAGTCTGAGAAAGTTAGTGGCACTTTCTGTTAATTTGTATGTGAAGCATTGAGCAGTTGCTTCAGCTACTAAACTTTGTTTGCACTTTGGGGGATAAGCCCTCATAAATTGTTTCGATTGGGGAAGATGCCTACAATCTCACTGAAGTGTCCTAACACACATTTGCCAGAGATTTGAGGGACCCTCTCAATTAGTATCATAATTAAAACTCCCTTTGAAGAATCCTTGAATGATTCGCTCCAGGAGGAATCTTAGTATTTGCCTCAAAAATCTCTGTTAAGCAACAATCCTAAATGCTATTCTTATGTTCAACTCCATTCCTTGATCATGGACACATGAGCATCTTGGCTTTTGACCTGAAGAGCAACAAGCATCGGTGAATGTTTGACTTGCAAGAATAGCTCTCAGGTACTCAACATGCCCATCGCCACCACCTCCGCTTTCGCTTCTCCCAGATGAAATGACTTTACCTTGAGACTAGAGGAACACAGTTCCAAAGTGCTCTGGAGTCTCCATAGCTGTGTCTTCTCCCTCCAGGGATGGGACTGGGATTATACTATTTGTGTTATGTCTGCCGTGGAGAAGCCAGAAACTCCCTCCCTAGAGAAGTTAGGCTGGCCCTCTCCTTGAGAGCCAGTGTGGTGTAGTGGTTCAGAGCGATAGATTCGTAATCTAGGGAACTGGGTTCGCTTCCCCGCTCCTCCACATGCAGCTGCTGGGTGACCTTGGGCTAGTCACACTTCTTTGAAGTCTCTCAGCCCCACTCACCTCACAGAGTGTTTGTTGTGGGGGAGGAAGGGAAAGGAGAATGTTAGCCGCTTTGAGGCTCCTTCGGGTAGTGATAAAGCCGGATATCAAATCCAAACTCTTGCTGTGCTTCCGCAGGCAGGTGAAGACTTCCTCGTTCCAACAGGATCTGGGAAATCAACTGCTTTTAATTGAAGGCCTCGTGCAATACTGTGTTTATTGTAATTATTGGTGTGTTTTAAACCGATTTTGTAGATACATGTGGTTTAAACTATCAATGCTTAATTGTATTTCAATGACTGGATTTTCTATGGTCTTAGTGGTTCTTGTTATTATCTGTAAGCCAACTTGAGTCACGTTAGAGAAAAAGGTGGGGTATAAATTCAAAGTGTTGGTGCTGACCTTTAAAGCCTTAGATGGCCTCAGTCCAGTATACCTGAAGGAGCGTCTCCACCCCCATCGTTCAGCCTGAACACTGAACTCCACCGCCGAGGGCCTTCTGGGGGTTCCCTCACTGCAAGAAGTGAGGTACAGGGGGCCTTCTCAGTAGTGGTGCCCACCCTGTCGAATGCCCTCCCATCAGATGTCAAGGAAATAAGCAACTATCTTACTTTTAAAAGACATCTGAAAGCAGCCCTGTTTTGGAAGTTTTTAATATTTATTTATTTCTTTTTATTTATTTATTTAATGCTATATTCTGTTTTTAATATCCGGTTGGAAGCTGCCCAGAGTGGCTGGGGAAACCCAGCCAGATGGGAGAGGTAAAATTAAATTAAAATTAAAATTAAAATTAAAATTAAAATTAGCAACCACAACCACAATGTTATTTCCCAGTTGTGGCTGATAGGAATGCTACTCTCAGCTGCGGAAACATGCTCTGTTGCTCCCTATGACTCAATGCTGCATCTGCCCAAATCTTCCCCTGCCCAAGCTTCAAAACTATTCTCTTGGGGCGAGGAAAGGGGTGGACAGTGGCGATGACAGGTGCTTGGAGGATTGAGACAAGCAGGGCTCCGTGAGCAAAACTCTGCTTACCTTTTTGGAGGACCTGTATTGGAAACAGCTGAGGCGTCCCTCGATGCCCGTTTTGCACCTCTGTATCATGTTATGTCTGTCCACCTATCAACACTGCTAATGCCAAGCCGCTCCTGAGGTTGCTATGAAGGGCAGCGTAAAAATATTTTGAAGGAAGTTCCCAGTTTATTATCGCAAGTATTGCTGCAGATGACTTTGGTGCTCCAAAACTCCTCGTATTCTTATTATTGATCTCAAAGGAAAGGGAGACAAATATTGGAGAAGGTGTTTGGATCCAAGAGGCCACCTGAGTCCAAGCCAGAGTGCGTGCCATTTCAGTAGTTTGTACTCTTCTTATCTATCTTGCACAGTTTGGGGTGTCCGGTTGAGTGACATTTGAAGGTGTTTCGTATCCGAGCTGCTATAAGTGGCTTGATTCCCAATCTTCTTTAAAAATGCACCACTACCTGCTTTTCTCTCTTGTAGATGAACTGTAATGAAATCTGCTAAGTGCATAATGTGTAGGATCTGTTTTACAGCCAGATGGTGCACTTTGTATGCTGTGTACAAGAGCAGGCACTCTGGGTAGTTCATTATTACAGAAACCAACATGAATTATGCACATCCATCCTCCATGACCATATATCTGAAGTTGCACAATAATCTCCTTTCTTTTGCATGGCTAGTTCTCCCGCCCCACCCCCCACCCCCGGAAAACCATGTAAGGAAAAGAAGTGAGGTGATCATTTCTCATTGGTTCAAAGTGCTTCAGTGGTAATACTTTTCAGGGTTTTACTAGTCCTGTTTAAGATGTGTTTCATCTTATTCTGCTCTGGTCAGACCTCACCTGGAGTACTGTGTCCAGTTCTGGGCACCACAGTTCAAGAAGGACACTGACAAACTGGAACGTGTCCAGAGGAGGGCAACCAAAATGGTCAAAGGCCTGGAAACGATGCCTTATGAGGAACGGCTAAGGGAGCTGGGCATGTTTAGCCTGGAGAAGAGGAGGTTAAGGGGTGATATGATAGCCATGTTCAAATATATAAAAGGATGTCACATAGAGGAGGGAGAAAGGTTGTTTTCTGCTGCTCCAGAGAAGCAGACATGGAGCAATGGATCCAAACTACAAGAAAGAAGATTCCACCTAAACATTAGGAAGAACTTCCTGACAGTAAGAGCTGTTCGACAGTGGAATTTGCTGCCAAGGAGTGTGGTGGAGTCTCCTTCTTTGGAGGTCTTTAAGCAGAGGCTTGACAACCATATGTCAGGAGTGCTCTGATGGTGTTTCCTGCTTGGCAGGGGGTTGGACTCGATGGCCCTTGTGGTCTCTTCCAACTCTATGATTCTATGATTCAAAGAAGATGGGTTGGATGGAGTGGAAAGGAAGAGGTTGTGGTAGAATATCCTTTGGAATTTATAGGCAAATTGGAAGTCCCTGATCTGGGAGCAGGGGGAATCTAAGGAAGTGCATGAGATGCAAAACACTTTGGGAAAAGACACTGAAATTTTATCTAGTGGAGACGATTCTGTCACATATGTACTATCAACACCTTTGAAGGTGACCCGGAAACTACAACTAATCCAGAATGCAGCAGCCAGACTGCTGACTGGGAGTGGCTGCCAAAACCATATCACACTGGTCCTGAAAGACCTACATTGGCTCCCAGTACGTTTCTGAGCAAAAGTCAAAGTGTTGGTGCTGACCTTTAAAGCACTAAACGGCCTCGGCCCAGTATACCTGAAGGAGCGTCTTACCCCTATTATTCAGCCCAGACACTGAGGTCCAGTGCTGAGGTCCTTCTGGCGGTTCCCTCACTGTGAGAAGTGAGGTTACAGAGAACCAGGCAGAGGGCTTTCTCGGTGGTGGCGCCCGTGCTGTAGAACACCCTCCCATCAGATGTCAAGGAAATAAACAACAATCTGACTTTTAGAAGACATCTGAAGGCAGTCCTGTTTAGGGAAGTTTTTAATGTTTGATGTTTTATCATGTTTTTAATCTTTTGTTGGAAGCCACCCAGGACGACTGGGGAAACCCAGCCAGGTGGGCAGGGTATTATTATTATTATTATATTATTATTATTATTATTATTATTATTATTATTATTATTATTATTATTATTATTATATTATTATTATTATTATTATTATTATTATTAAATAATAACAACAATATTATAATAATAATAATAATAATAATAATAATAATGTGAAAGCAGATTATTAGAAAATCAAAAGAGCACTGCTGAATCTGGCCATGGGTTTATCTTGCCCAGCACTGGACTCAGCTACACTAGTTAAGAAAAAACCTTTTATATGCGTTAAAACACTGTGAAACCAGATGGTCCTGTAGAGTCCCGTCTTTTGCCAACGTGATTTCCCAGAATAAAGTTTACAATGCCTTTTCCTAAAATGCTTTTTTGATGTGTCTCGATCTAGCTACTCTGTTCTCACAGTGGCCAACCAGATACCTCTGGAAAGCCCATAAGCAGATCCTGAGTGCAACAACACTCTTTCCGCTCAGGATTCTGCTGTGTTAGTGAAGCTGTGCTATGTTACTTCCTCCTTACCAGTACCAGATGTTTCGCTTTGGAATCTTGACTTGGCAAAGGTAAGGTGCTTCCTCCAAAACAATGCAGGAAGTGGAATTTTGAGCGTGCAATTATAAATTTCCCTGTTGCCAAAGCTCCTCAAAGAGGTCCCACTTTTAATAACGACTCCACTCCCATTGACTTTCACTGTATCTTTCTTTAGTGCTACTGTTGAAGGGTTTAGGCTGTTTAGCATTCTGAGTTTTATTCCTCTGTTCCAAACATCTCTACCAACATACTAGCCTAGAATGGTGGAGAGCCATCATTTCATTATGAGCATCACATCATTTGTAATGTTGTGCTGATTCAGTGGTCAAAGCACCCTGCGACTTGCATTTATTTGCTGGCCCAGCAAATTCTTAGAGCCAGGCCAGTCGAGTTCCATTAAAGAAGTCAAGTACACGCTTACTGTTTTATGTCATCCATAATTTTCTTCCTATCTTCCCGAGAAACTGCAGTCGCAACAAACGTGACCCATTCGCTTGGGGGGGGGGGGAATAGCTTGGAATAACTTGATCGAGAGATAAATATTTAGACTATTCCTTTGCACACAAAAGATGTTGTGTCATGTTGCAGCAGCAGATGCTAATTGCTAGTAATTGTTAAATGACTGGGTTTTTAGAAAATAAAGCATGAATGGGGGGGGGGGCTAAATCTTGCAAGTTGCAAAATTATCACCCTTCTCCCAAATCAATGCAAGATTTTATTTTATTTTTGCCTGTGCTTAGTTGTGGAATCTCAGTGGAATTTAAGGCCTCCCCATCCCCTCAAGCATTGCAAGGGCTGGGCAGGGGCTCATTTCAGCCCTGGGAAATGGCAGAACTTTGCGGGCTGAACTCCTGCATGTTCCGACCAGCAGGTTTTGGTGAGGGCAGGTGGTGTGGATGTCCAATATTAATGTACAGCAGGGAAGAGAGCCCTTTTTTCAGTCCGGGCTCCACATTTCCTCAAAGGCAAACTTCCAGGGGCCACGTACCAGTGGTGGGTGGGACCAGAGGTAAAGATAAGGTAAAGGTAAAGGGACCCCTGACCATCAGGTCCAGTCGTGACTGACTCTGGGGTTGCGGCGCTAATCTGGCTTTATTGGCTGAGGGAGCCGGCGTACAGCTTCCGGGTCAGGTGTCCAGCATGACTAAGCCACTTCTGGCGAACCAGAGCAGCGCACGGAAATGCCTTTTACCTTCCTGCCAGAGCGGTACCTCTTTATCTACTTGCACTTTGACATACTTTCGAATTGCTAGGTTGGCAGGAGCAGGGACCAAGCAACAGGAGCTCACCCCGTCGTGGGGATTCGAACCGCCGACCTTCTGATCGGCAAGTCCTAGGCTCTGTGGTTTAACCCACAGTGCCACTGCCGTCCCAGAGCTAAAAGTAGGTGGAACAAAAGACAGGATTCTTAGCTTTTGTGCAGTAAGCTGCATTCCAGGCATGCAGAAGACAGAGCTTTCCACACCTGCACACCTCTCCATCCTCCACCCAGGGAAGCCAGAGACATTGCCACAATTCAAGGCAGACAAAGGCACTCAAGGAGAGGGAGAGCTCAAGGAGAGGGAGAGCTGAGCCAATGTGGAGCATGGTCTGGATCTGAAGTTCTCCATACTTGATAAGCAGCCTGATGAAGCAATGCTGCTTCTCCAATGTTTGGTTGGCTAAGCTTGGCAGCAGTTGGTCATTTAGACTTTTCAAACTTTACTTGGTTACCAATCTTCGTTTCCAGTGTTACATTTGCAGCATGGAAACTTCTCACAGCTCAGGTAACTCAACAGTAGCAGGTGATGTGGCCGTCATCTCTCCCATGATATTGTTGCTTGGGTACTTGAGAAGAGTTTTGTCATGGAAACATGTGGGTTTCTCTCTGTGTGTGTGTGTGAAGAAGGAGGCAAAGGGCTAGAGGAAAACATTCAGTTTCCAAAACAGTTTGAACCTCTTAAGTCCTTCATTGTTGAGTTTCAAGTACAGAAGTTCAAGAGCATTATCTACTGTTAAAAGTGACCATAGAACAAAAGATTGAACTTTTGCTTTTGGAACTCCAAAATGCAAGGATATTTGCTTTCTGCGTTTGCTTCCCCACCCCCATTTGCCTGGGCTTCTCCCTTTTTGCTGTACTTCTCCCACATGGCCTGAGATTCAACATCTGTGCTGTAAGATCTGTGCTACAGGTGGTACAAAGATAAGGGGGTTTGCTGAATGCCCTGTTGAAGGGACCCCATAGAGTTAGGCCTTGTGCCCCTCAAGAAGCAGCATAGGCTTGTGGGCTGAATGTAATGAGATGAGAGCCACAGTGAATTATTAAACCACACACACACACACACACACACACACACACACACATTATGCGATTGGGGAATTTTTTCTTAACTCTTGAGACTTGTTTTCTCTTGAGATCGATTTCCCCCCTAATTACAGTGACACATCCAAAACTTGATAAAAAGCATTGCTCAATGTTGATTTTTCTCTTCCCCATTCGTATTTGCGTGGCAATACCCACCCCCTCCCACAGATAGAATAAATAAAGACACCGGACACCATAACTTAGGTTAATGGGCAAAAAATGGCCAAAACTTTATTGATTACAGGTAAGAGCGGTATTGGCCTTAGGCATTGGCCCTAAGACTATCTGGTCTAACTGGGAAGGGTTAAGCACCAACAGGGGGAGCCCCCGAGATGCACATCCCTAGGCGCTCCCCAAGGGGTTACCACTCGGGAGCGCGCTTTAGGCCCTAGCCTCCGTAGGTTTCGGACGAGGCGACGCCCCCCGGAGTCCTTTAACAAACTACCCTTCAAGAATTGGGGGAGGTGATGGCGATCCTCCCCCCCCCCCGACTGCAGAGGAAAGTCGGGGCGAGCCCGGGCTGCCCTGACCTTAAGTGCCCTCAGGTGGGCCCGCCCCCAGAATACTAATGGGGAATGGGGATCACTGAGTCCCGCGGGGCTGGCGCCAGCCCCGTGAGAATGTGGATGGGGGCGTGAGCCCACAACCCCCCCCCTTAGTTCGGGAGTGGCTTTAACCTACAAATGCCAGTGATTCGCGTTTGGCCATGGTGAGGCTGATGCTCTGTTCCTCAAAACACACCTGTCGTCGATGAGTCTGCCTGACGTATGACAGCACCTTCAGAGGAAGAAAAATCAATCCGGGTTGTTCCAAACTGCATAATCCGTGCTAGGTGTTTCCAAATGTGGGCTACCATTTTCGTGCTTGTTTTCCTGATGCAAAGAAGCAGAATTCTCCAGAAAGCCCATTTGTGGATTTTATAGGTGGTTCTGCAGATGCTGTTGGACTTACAATCCCCAACAGCCTCAGTCAGTGTGACTGATCAGGGATCATGAGAGCTGGAGTCCAGGAACATCTAGAGGGTCTCAGGTTCCCCATCCCTGGCATATCTGAATAGTGCCCATTTCCATTTTTACTGCCATTCCTTCAATATGACTAACTCAAGAGAATAAGCTAGTTTTTAAAACAGGCACCAATATAATATTCTGTCCCTGTAGAAACAAGAGTAACAGTAACTGGCCCAAGGTCGCCCAGTTTGGGCTTCATGAATGACTGGGAATTCAACCCCACTTGTATTCACTTAAATAGTCACTGAAAACTATTTTCCTTTCTCTTAAGCATCCCTTTCTCTTGAATCCTTTAATGATGCTGATCATTTTACAGAGAACTAATCTTCAGAATTAAGGACTCAAGCAAGAGAGTCCAAAAGCTGTTCTAATTGGGTTGATGCATGGGCTAGCAGAGTAATTGATTGACACCATGATCGCTTAAGCACACAGAGAGCTAACAGAATCAGATTAATGAAAACATATGGTAATTACAACTGTGGAAAAACAAGTTAAAATCTATAATAGAGCCGGAGGGTAAATAAGCAAAAAAGTAAGATCCAGCAATCATGCGAGTTTAAAAACAACATAATTTCTGAAGGAGAAATTTCTTGATTTTTTTACAGTTTTTAAATGGAATTAAACACTGCAGAAGTCTTCATTATGTAAGTGTGATTTTACAAGACCTTCTTGAACCTTAAAGAAACACAAAAATGCATAAGTGAATAAGCGTCTGGCAGAGAATGACTTGATTTATCTCATCTCTGTTATCAAACCTTCTTATCCTCTGGCTAGGTTGCTGGGTTTGTTGTGAAATGTTAAAGGAGACATGTGCTCATAGCTTGGAATGAACTCATTCAACTGAACCAAGTTCATTGAACAAAGTCGAAAATCTCTGGATTACACCTGAAAATAGTTTTATAATTGCTGGGTGAACTAAAGGCGAATTAGGTTCATTTTGGTTTAGAACTTTGAAAGATTTCTAGTTCATTCCAATTTGTCCCCACCACTGAGTCAATCAGGAATCTGTAAATAAAGTTAAAAGCAAAGCATTATGGCAATCTTCTAAGGCTTATTAGGCAGATACAGAGGTGCTACTGTTACTAAGGATGCATATGGTGCAATCCTAAAGCAAGATCCACCAGGATGAGTGGGATTGGGATCCAGTGGTTCTGTGGCTGAATCGGGAAGTTCAGTGAAAGGCTGGCATTACTCCTCCATCCTGGCTCAGCCCAGTAGATCTTAGGCAAGTGTAAGCCCTGAAAAATGGGCATTCTGGGGGAGTAGCAGGACCAAGACTGGCTGGATCCTAATCCCATTCAGCCTGGTCATGTGACCTTGCTGCTCAGTTTAAATTGAGCTGGGAAAGGGTGGCATAACCTAGCAATATTAAGAATGGGAAGTCAGCATAAATTTCACCAACTTAAATTAAGCTGGCATGAAATACACCACATCCTAACTTTGTTCAGGAATGAAACTGTTGCTGCTGACTGAGCCTGCATAAGCCATTTCATTTTTCTGTCTCGTTCATAGGGCACTTGAGATTTTCTCTGGAAGTTTGGTGGCCATAGGGTTTTGTGCTTACCTTATCATTGTGAGGTGTGCTATTGTCCCCAATAAACATTTCAAGGCACTCTGCACCCTCCCTGCAGATCACTTCCTGATCTGAAAAAGTCCCATGGGAGGGAATGTTGCCCCCCCCCTGGGCTTTGCTTGAACTTTGGGCACCTGGGGAGGCTGCAGGATGCCGACCATTGGTGAGGTGATTTGCTGAATTGACAGGAAGGACACTTGCTAGGATTCCTCAGCCGCCTCAGAAGTAAAGGAAGTGCAACAGGAACAACAAACCTCGCATTGCACATGGAGAACCTCACAAAAAAATTCCCTCCGCTCTGATAATTTTCAAACATTTTCTTTTCTCATTAATTGATGGAGAACAGTCAGGGGGGGAAACCACAGGAGAATCTTTTGATGCAGCACTAATTAACATCATTCAAGCTGCTCAGGGGAAAGCAGCCACCAATGGGAAGTTGACAAAGGGTGTGGTTTCTGTGTATGAAGAGAGAAAAGAATACATAGGACACAGGGATAAAAGGAGAGTCAGTAAGAAGCCACTCTCTCTGTCATTGGTCTTACCTTTACCCAAAACATCGGCAAGAGTAGAAGGCAAAGCAGATCATTTAAGAACTTAAGAAGAGCCTGCTGGATCAAGCCAGTTGCCCATCTAATCCAACATCCTGTTCTCAGTGGCCAACCAGATGCCCCAATGGGAAACCTACAAGGAGGACCTCAACACAAGAGCAACTGGTCTTCAGAAGCATTTATATCCTCCATCTGTGGAGGCAGCACAAAGCCATCATTGCCAAGAGCCTTTGATAGTCCTCTCCTCCATGATTTATTTCTCAAATCTCTTTGTTACACTTGAATTCTGCTTTTCAACCAAATGGTGCTATAGGTTTAACCCTACATCCTATCTACCTGCAATCAATTTTACCCTAAACCCAGGGAGATATGGGTAGGCAGGCCTCTTCCCTTTAACTGGGACATATACAGTGGTACCTTGGGTTAAGTACTTAATTCGTTCCGGAGGTCCATTCTTAACCTGAAACTGTTCTTAACCTGAAGCACCACTTTAGCTAATGGGGCCTCCTGCTGCCACCGTGCCACCAGATCACGATTTCTGTTCTCATCCTGAAGCAAAGTTCTTAACCCAAGGTACTATTTCTGGGTTAGCGGAGTCTGTAACTTGAAGCGTATGTAACCTGAAGCGTATGTAACCACTGTAGAGGCAAATCTGTGCACAGAGGTAGTAATCAAAAGATGTTAATATGACTTTTGTTTTAAGTTGCCTGCCACAAGTAGTTTCCCAAGGTATCACAGCAATTGCCTATGAAATTGACAACTTGATTATTCATACTTCTCAGGGTATATAACAATGTGGAAGACTCCTTGAGATAATGGCACTTTGATTTGAAACACAAATCAGTAAACATCCCGTAGCTGTGTCTGGCACAAAATGGGTTTGTAATCTCCGATATTTCATAGAACAACAATTTTGACTAATTCTGCTTTGTCGGACAGAACAAGCAAAGGATTTTTGTTTGTAAATAGATTGTGCATTGTTTTCAGGGCGCCTGAATCAGAACACAATTTCTCAGGGAGCAGTGTTGCATTTTCTTTCCCTTCAGATCTCTTTTCCTTGGTCAGAAGATCAACTGCTCCCAGTGGGCACTGTTGCTGCAAAACATCATGCTCCACTTTCACCAGCTTCCAAATTATCCTGTTGACTTCAAAGGGCCTCTTTGGTGACATAAATGTCCCAAAAGTCTGCAGTATCAGGTCAGGCATAGAGAATCATTGGGATCTGTAGTGAAATGTAAATGTCAAGGTCTGCAGTGGAAGATAAATATAGCGGTGGGGGGGTGTGTGTGTGGAGCATAAATAGGATATTTACATTAAAGCATTAATATAGGTTAAATTGCCCAATAAAGATGAAGGAATTGGTCTGTTTCCAGACTCTGTTAATCAGTGATGAGCAAATCTACCAGTTTTAGTTTCCCTCAGATTCTCATTTTTACAATATCCACATTTCCACATCTGTTTTCAATTCCCTCCCAAAAAAATACTTCATAAAAAGTAGTATCGTTTTTGTGTGAATATATACCAATATACAAGGGATGCGGGTGGCGCTGTGGTCTAAACCACAGAGCTCAGGGCTTGCTGATCAGAAGGTCGGCAGTTTGAATCCCCGCGACGGGGTGAGCTCCCGTTGCTCCGTCCCTGCTTCTGCCAACCTAGCAGTTCGAAAGCACGTCAAAGTGCAAGTAGATAAATAGGTACTGCTCTGGCAGGATGGTAAACGGTGTTTCCGTGCGCTGCTCTGGTTCACCAGAAGTGGCTTAGTCATGCTGGCCACATGACCTGGAAGCTGTATGCCGGCTCCCTCGGCCAGTAAAGCAAGATTAGTGCCGCAATCCCAGAGTCGTCCACGACTGCACCTAACAGTCAGGGGTCCCTTTACCTTTACCTTTTATACCAATATACACAGTTTTGCAAAGGAAATTTCCCTAAGTAAACCTTTTAAATCATATATACATAATCATATATGCGCAATTTATTCTGATATATACATTTTTGTACATGTTACTTGGCCAAGGAACTGCAATGCAAAATTCAGAGAAATGTAAATATTGAAGAATGACTGTGCACTGTTTCATATATTGTTTCAGAGAGTGCAAAGTATACAGATTTGCCTTTCTACGTGAATTGAACTGGGTGTATCCCACAACCCTAGTGGCAATTTCACTGGTGTTCATTCATAATTCCATAACATCCTGTTTCTGCATTAATCTGTGGCTAAGTAAACAATCCTATACACAAGCAGCTTGTGTAAAGAAAGCCAGCATATCGCTGGCTGAGCGGAGGATGAAGCATTGCACCAGCATAGCCCAGTTGCACTACATATCTTCCAGCTCAGCCTGAGATCTGCTGCTGGATCCTAAACTCATTCATCCAGAAAGATCTTGCCATAGGAATGCATAGATAGATATAGATGATGATAGATAGATAGATAGATAGATGATAGATAGATAGATACACACATTTAAATATATATTTAAAATATGCATTTTATCAAAACCACATGTACTTAATTATGTACGTATTTATATACATATTTTTATCCCAATGCACAACATTTATAAGTTTATTGTACCCTAAAGGCACATATGTTTCATGCATTTGGGGATGGTTTTTGAATTTAGGGCTCTGTTACAAAATTCAGGGAAATATGGATTCTGCCCAAACTAGCTGAAGGGGTGTGAATTAGGTTAGTTCATATAAAATGTTAGCCAAACAAAATTCTCCTCTATGCCTTTTATACAATTGTTTGTTGTTGTTTAGTCGTTTAGTCGTGTCCGACTCTTCGTGACCCCATGGACTAGAGCACGCCAGGCACTCCTGTCTTCCAGTGCCACCCGCAGTTTGGTCAGACTCATGCTTGTAGCTTCGGAGACACTATCTAACCATCTTTATCCAATTACTTATTTGCAAACTCCCAGAAAGATGTACTTATGCTATGTATCATGCATTCTTTATTATGCTGATAAGGATGAATTTAGGCTAAGAATTTTATCCAGCTATAAACTGTACCCACCACAAGCTTTCTCTCCCCTCCCCTCTCCTCTCTTCCTTTCCTGCCCCACATCAAGTCCACAAGAATGCTGAGGTTGATCCAACAACTACTTGCTGACATATGTAACAGTGAGGTAATGTTGGAAGAAGAATTCCTCAACAAACTAATTAAGATGACTAAAACAAGGCTGCCTATTGTTATCTAGACTGTTTTATATTTTGGAAATGGCAGAAAAGTCTGGATCAATGTATGCAAATGACTTAGTATTCATATCTTTGACTTGCCTAGGCTTGAAGATATGTCTTAAAAGGTCCACAACACAAGCAAAAACATCTGTTTGATGTGCTCTAAGATGTGATGGACTTCATGTGATGAAACTCAAAAGCATTCATAACCTGGATGAACACATATAGTTGCTTTGTTACCTGAATGCAGATGAAATTTTGGTACATGAGAGATAAGACTCAGTGGTAAAGCTTTCATGCATAAGGTGTCGCATTTGATCACTGATATCTCTTGCTCAAAGGATCCTAGGAAGTGGGGCTGCAAAATAACTGCTTGAGGCATTGGGAAATCAATTAAAACAGGTAAAAGTAGACCAACAGTCTGACTCAGTATGAGACAGAGTTTCACAGGTTCACAAATGGTGGGTATTGTTCAGGGTCAGAGACATTGAAAGGATTATTGCCCTTACAAATGGCTATGCTTCTGTGGTATTATTCCAAAATACTGATATCAAAGTATTTCTGTAGTACCATGCCAATAAATGATCTCAGGATTGTGGGATCTGAACATTACATTTTCCCCATTGATGTCATACGTGCCCTGACATACTGCTCCACAGATGACATAGCAATTCTTCCAAGTGACCTGAATTTGGGGAGCCTTTAAGGCATGTTCCTCTCTAGCACTTGGAGCTGAGATGCAAGGTAGTCAGCAAGCTAAAAGCAGAAAGCGGACCAATCATGCCTCGTTAGGTCTTCTCCAATCAATCACGTCTCGCCTGAACCTTTAAGAGAAAGAAACAGACCCTCAGGCTGCTAAAACTTCCAAGTGCTCGAGTCACAGAGTCATTGTACATGAAGTTCTAGACCCAATCACGCATTTTCTGCAAGTATGCTTTGAATAACTTTGTAGTTCCTGTTAGAGGAAGCCTCCCGTTCCATGTGACACAGGATTTCCTGCTTTAATGAGTAAAGGGCAAACACACTCATGACAGTCTGAAGCAATATATGGTTTCATAGAAACAAAGGATTGATTCGCCTTACCAGACTCAGAAATTGTGGCTGGCCATTTACACAGAATCAGATCATTTGTGTTTCTATCTAGTCGGGCAATGTTTGGTAGCTTTCAGGCAGGGAGACTCTCACCTGGCCTTGCTGTCTAAGATCTTTTAACTGGAAATGTTGGGCACTGAAAAAAGGATCTTCCCCTTTGTAAGTGTGTTGCCATTAAGCAACCTTCCCATAGGGGGAAACAGTCTGACAAGAAAGAGAGACTAGATTAGAACTCTACGCTTGCAATCTAGAGACTAACACTTTGACCACACAATTACAATGGTACCTCTGGTTACAGATTTAATTCGTTTCGGGGTGCAGTGCGCACCAAAAAATCCTTAACTAGGGGCGCCGCTTCTGTGCATGCGCACTGTGCGATAGAGCGCTTCTGTGCACACACACACACGCAGCGTGCAGAGCGCTTCTGCACATGAGCGAGCGGTGAAACCCGGAAGTATACCCTTCCGGGTTTGCCGCAGCCATAACCCAAAGATTCTGTAACCTGGAGGTTACGCAACACGAGGTACCACTGTACAACAGCTTGTGCAAATGTTCAAGATATTTATTACTGACCTCCCCAGCTGTACCCTTTGGCCTGTAGAAATATGGGAGTAGTTTTCTTAAAAAATTATTTGTTCCACATCGCCCTTTATTATTTAACAGATAAATTTACCCCCCAAAATCTAATGGGATTTGAAAATTTGATGCACAACTGAAGGAGGACTGTCCAAAGAAATACTTTTTTCTTTTTCATAATGCACGTCTATTAAACAGAAGAATACACTTACCAGGATCAGAAGAACTTCAGAACTGTCTTGCTGGAATGGGACAAAGCTCTATGTATAATACAGTGGCGCTACATTTTCAGCAGAAGCCTCTGTGAGCCCACAAGCTGGACAGAGGCAGCTACCCATTGCCATCCTGTCATACTGTGCTAACCTACTTCTGAAGATGGAAACCCACTCTGTAAAAGATTCTATGTTTAATTTCAGTTATTTTCACGCCGGTTTTTAAAAGAAGGTTGGAGAACATGTGCCCTTCAGCATGTCCCTGGACTCCCAAGTCCCATCAGCCACAGCCAGCATAGCCAGTGGCCCGAGATGATTGAACTGAAGTCCAGCAACATCTGGAGGGAGACAGGTTCACCAACGATGATTTTAAAAGATTAAGAAAGATTCCATGCAGTAGGAAGGTAGGAGAGGGAGTGATTTTATGGATTCAAATTGAAATGATGACATTTCCCCCCCTTTTTAAACAAAATAATACTGTAAACACATGATTAGGCAGCTTGACTGACAATCAGACAATAAAGGGTGATTAGTCATGAAGGTTAAATGTTCTATATTTAACATGTTGGGTTAGCATGAAGGTTGAAATGTTGTAAAATGTTGTGCATTGAGTAAATTCCTGGTACACCAAATGTTGAGGATGTTCCACATCAATGGTAAACTGCTTAGAGGTCTTCTGTAGGGTAGGTGGTATAAACATTTTGGTCAATAACTTAAATCATAGAATTGTAGAGTGGAAGGGATCCCCAGAGTCATCTAGTCCAACCCCCTAAAATGCAGGAATATTTTGCCCAATGTGGGGCTCAAACCCACGACCCTGAGATCAATAAAAGTCTCGTGCTCTAAATGAAATGCTATTTATGGTTGCAATTTGGAACGAGGTCCCTTAATGCAATGGGA
The DNA here is from genome assembly GCF_965153285.1 of Podarcis tiliguerta. Taxonomy (NCBI): domain Eukaryota; kingdom Metazoa; phylum Chordata; class Lepidosauria; order Squamata; family Lacertidae; genus Podarcis; species Podarcis tiliguerta. The sequence continues at coordinate 13,245,892 of NC_139538.1, read as the reverse complement.
TTCCCCCTCTTCTCTCCTACATGCCCCTACATACCCTTTAAAATTGTTCGACCCTCTGGAGCAGATTTAGGGGACGTGAATAGAGGATGTGCAGCAACTTCACTGAATCCTACCCTATTTTCATAACAGTGTGTGCAAGGATGATTTTGCCACCTTCCTTTGCAAACTGCCATTTTAAACATGAATATGCCATTCACAATTGACCTTCAGTGTGTATATTTTGATCTAAAGTATGAGTACAAAATGTCAAGAGAGAAGCACCCATTAGTCCTTTGCAGGATGAGCAAATGTTTCAAACTCCTCGGCTGCTTTTTCACAATAGTACTGAGACTCTGCACAAAGTATCATTAAGTGCTGCCATTAAACATTCCTATTAATAGCTCTTTATCCAGCCCGTTCATTCTAGTAATATTCCCTCACATGCTCTCTGAAGCCTGCAAATGCTTGTTTATAACATGAGTACTACCCTCAGTTAGTCATGATTTGGGGGGGGGGGGAGAGAGAGAGAGAGAGAGAGAGAGAGAGAGATACGCCCACAATTTCTTATCTTTCTTCATAAGTCACTCTCTCCAGATTCATAATTATGTTAATTGCTCCGCTCTCGTTCCCTCCAATTTACCAAGCACTTCATAATATTAAAGTAAGCAGAAATGAATGCCTTATTCTATATGCAATTAGACGAGGGCTGTATTAAGGGGGTATATAGCTTTCCCAAATCCATAATACAATGATTGCCTTTAAAAAACGATTGGAGGAGCAGCAATGAGTGCAGCAAAAGTGTGCAACGTTTTGCAAAGTTTTGCACTTCAAGTATATTTATCTTACTTCTCTCAGCACGGGTTGTTTTCTTCAAGCTTGCCACCAAAGCGAGGCAATTAAAAATAATGGTGATATAGTTTAATGGGACAAAGGGATCTCCAGTCCCTGTGGATAAACGATTTCTCAATGCAATTTATTTTTCCTCCTGTTTCTTGTTAAAATATGTAAATAAGTAGAGGACACCCTGCAGTCATTTTCATTAGCTGGTTTTTTTTGGTGTCACTCGAAATATGTTAGCATTGTTATGATGGGTGACCTTTGTGTGGTATAGAGGTAACCCGTTGGTAATTGTGTATTGAAATCTAGGGTGATTGCTCCAGCAGTGTCTCAATAGCATAGCAAATAAATGGTTGTTTATTTTTCAGCTGTTTAAATGCCTATCACTGTTTTACAGTTCTAAGCCCACCCTTCCATATGGTCACTGTGACTGGTGCCTCAGGTAGAATGAGCTCTACTCTTTCAAACCTAACACAAAAGCCTAATTAACTCATGACAGTCTGTTTATGCTGTCTTCTCTATCATAATAGGGACTGTTAAACATCAAGCCATTCTCTGTTGGCATAGATCCCAACCTGGGTTGTGTTCCTTGACCATCCCAGAGTGTGATATGATAGCATATTGTGAAATGTCTGTGTGTGTCATTGTGACCATTTCCCCAGAACGCAAGTTCCTTAGCGTGAAGTCAACGAGTGTTGCCAAAACTCTTTAGCTGAGACCTTTATGTCTCTGAGGTGGGGTAAAAGCAGCCCTCAGAGATTGCCACCAAGACCATATAACACCACTCCTGAAGGACCTACATTAGCTCCCAGTACATTTCCAAGCACAATTCAAAATGTTGGTGCTGACCTTTAAAGCCCTAAACGGCCTCAGCCCAGTATACCTGAAGGAGCGTCTCCTCCCCCATCGATCAGCCCAGACACTGAGGTCCAGCTCCAAGGGCCTTGTGGTGGTTCCCTCCCTAATGACGTCATAAGGAGTGAGGCAAGAGCACAGGGAACCAGGCAGAGGGCCTTCTCTGTAGTGACGCCCGACCTGTGGAACGCCCTCCCATCAGATGTCAAGGAAATAAAGAATTATCTGACTTTTAGAAGACATCTGAAGGCAGCCCTGTTTAGGGAAGTTTTTAATGTTTGATGTTTTATTGTGTATTTAATATATTGTTGGAAGCCACCAAGAGTGGCTGGGAAGGCCTGGCCACATGGGAAAGTTATAAGTAATAAGTTGTTGTTGTTGTTGTTGTTGTTGTTGTTGTTGTTGTTGTTGTTGTCATCACCATCATCTTGGGGCAGTCTAATTCTAAGAACTATCAGTGAGGAGTGGGTATACACACACAGAGAGTGGTACCTCTGGTTAAGAACTTAATTCGTTCCAGAGGTCCGTTCTTAACCTGAAACTGTTCTTAACCTGAGGTACCACTTTAGCTAATGGGGCTTCCTGCTGCCGCCACGCCGCTGCCACACAATTTCTGTTCTCATCCTGAAGCAAAGTTCTTAACCTGAGGTACTATTTCTGGGCTAGCGGAGTCTGTAACCTGAAGCGTCTGTAACCCGAGGTACCACTGTATATCCAACTGAGTGGGCTTATATAGTATATCACTGTTTTAGATAGAGATAAAAGAGAGAGAGAGAGAGAGCTGTGTTCCTGCTTCAAGCTGTGGTTTGGTTACTTTCAGAAGGCTGGTTGCATTCCCTTTTCAATTAGGGACACATTGACCCCTAGGAGTAACACCATGTCACAACCTTCCCAGAGGAATTTTTGGCTGCCATTGGGCTTCCTTATCCTGGCAACATTACCACACTTTTTGGAAAAGTGAAGGGACTGGGATGGAGCCAGGTAGCTGTGAAAGCCCTTTCTTCTTCTTTTTAGTTGGTCCTACCTCAAAGTGAGCTACTCATCGTTGAGTAGAGGCAGCTATGAACTAATCTCCTGCTGAAATAATCTCACTGTGTTCTCAATGATGTCATTAGGAGCATGGCGAGAGCACAAAGTATCAAAATGGGTTGCAGCATAAAAATGATTATTTCTGATGGCTTTAGGAAGCTTGGTCACTATTAGCTACCAACAAATTGCAGGTGAGAGACTGAGTCGTGACTGCTTGCCTAAACTAGGAGTGGACAAATCTATCATTTTGGGGTTCCCCTACCCTCTTATTTTTACAGTCTTAAGTTCATTTCACTTCTCTGCTGCATCTGTTTTTAAACTTTTTTTTTTGTTAAGTCTCCATGAAAATTTGTACACATTTTTATATGCATTTCTGGTTATTTGTTATACACAATTCTGCGAGTACATTTCCCAGTCGTAATGCATTCCCTGCATATTATTTTCATTTATACACAATTTGTGCACGCTTTCCCCTAATATATGATTTTTGTGAATTAGGTAGGTCCAAATTAAAACGCAAATGGAAGAAATTTCTCTACCATCCTTATCCTAAGTGATTTCAAGGAAGCAGCAACCTGGGATTTTGCAGCCCCGTCTCTTAGTCACTCTGTCACTCTCTAATGGAGATATTCCTAAATATAAAACAATACAGTGCTATGGAACAGGCCCAAAGAGAATCTTTCTCTCTCCATTTTGGAATGTTGACAATGGCCTCCATTGTATTCTACCTTATTCTGCTAGTTTTTCTGCACTGTGAGATCTATATTAAGGTAGGCAGGTTGTTCCAGATCTGGGCTGCAGTGCGGCGATTCTTCTAGAGAGCAGGTTTTAAATACTGTTTGTAACCAGCAAAGAAAAGGTTGTCAGATTGATTTTCTGTTCAACTTTTCTGCGACTGCTGTAGGAGCGTTTGGTCAGTAGATGGAGCAGCAGGTCAGAAACTTGTCAGTTTTCCCATGTGGCATCTTTTGCGATGACCGATGCTCAGAATAAAAGAGTATTCACTTATTCCAGGTTTTATTTCCCCTCTCACCCCTGTTCACTCATTAGTGCCTTGTTTATGGAAGAGGCCCATTTCTGCAGAGAGATCTACATATACCCAGCAAGCAATTATTCCCACAAGACTGAATATTCAGTGTTGTTAAAATTTAGAAATATTGAATATTTATAAACGAGGAAGTAGTTGGCATGCGGGGGGGGGGGGACACAGGCAACGAACAACTGCAGATCTTTTAACAATACCTATTACACTCTTTATGAAAAAGCTTTGTTTCTGGAAGCTCATATGACAATGACTTCAAGGTGGGGGTTTTTTTTTGGGGGGGGGGAGATCCTGTTCATTGGCCAAGACATATCCAGATTAGTTCCTTTAAATCCATCACGTTCTTGATAGTTCCAGCTGGTCAGTCTGTATAGCTATGCTGCTTAGTATACTATCGTGAATAGTGTTCTAGAAAGATGCTTATTTGGCACTCCTTGGTTGATTAAATCTTAAAGTACATGAAAAGGCTCTTATGCTAATCTCTAACATGAAATCAAGAGCTAGCAAGTCGCTCTAGTAATTAAGGACCAAACACATCAATTAGTATCTACTAAAACTCAGCTTCTGTACAGTTTTAATTACGTGTCGCCCATGTGCCTGGTTTCCTTTTGTGTTAAAGGATGCCTGTGTTATCTTCACCGAAGTCTGTGATGATACAGTAGGAACATCTTGTTTATACTGTCATTTTATCCTAGGATAACAGCTCCTGCACTCATTTTAACTTCTGGTTTTTGTTGTTATCCCCGCCCCCCTGCCCCACATCTAGTGGAATAATTCTGAAGCTGGAATGAATAGAATGTAAATGTCCTCTTGCAAAAGTAGGGCTCACTTAACTTTGTCTGTGTTTCATCCCTGCAGAAGTTATTACGAAAACAATATCAGAACTCTTCTCTGAGATTGTGTTTGCCGTTACCTAGGGTGTGCGCAGGAGTTCTTCGTTGTGCAATTTCAATCATGAGAAGCCGGTAGCGGGGTTCTCTCTTTCGTTCAGCTTGCATGGACATCAGTAGCAGTGTGTGTGATGGGTTGGAGCCACCCTCCTGACACCAGCATCACTGATGCAAACCTGGATGGGGCACTGGCTTGTCAGTGGTCTCACTGGTGCACCCCCTTGGCCGCAACTTTGCTACTTCCCTGCCCTATCCAGGGAACCAGCAGTGATGTTGGTGCTGGGAGGGTACCTCCACCCCACATCCCATTACTGATGCACATACATTATTTCTGAACATTCAGATTAGTGCCTGGAGATCAAGAGTTGGAACACACATTCATACTACAACAACAACAACAACAACAACAATAACACTTTTTTGTTTATATCCCACCCATCTGGCTGGGTTTCCCCAGCCACTCTGGGCGGCTTCCAACGGAAGATTAAAAATACATTAAAACATCAGTCATTAATAACTTCCCTAAACAGGGCTGCCTTCAGATATCTTCTAAACATCAGATAGTTGTTTATGTCATTGACATCTGTTGGGAGGGCATTCCACAAGGCGGGTGCCACTTCCAAGAAGGCCCTCTGCCTGATTCCCTGTATCTTCATTTCTCACAGTGAGGGAACTGCCAGAAGGCCCTCGGAGCTGGACTTCAGTGTCCAGGTTGGACGATAGGGGTGGAGATGCTCCTTCAGGTATACTGGGCCAAGGCCATTTAGGGCTTTAAAGGTCAGCACCAACACTTTGAACTGTGCTTGGAAACATACTGGGAGCCAATGTAGGTCTTTCAAGACCTGTTATGTGGTCTCAGCGGCCGCTCCCAGTCACCAGTCTAGCTGCCACATTCTGGATTAGTTGTAGTTTTCGGGCCACCTTCAAAGGTAGTCCCACGTAGAGCATGTTGCAGTAGTCCAAGCAGTAGTCCAAGTGGGAAATATCTAAAGCATGCACCACTCTGGTGAGACAGTCCGCGGGCAGGTAGGGTCTCAGCCTGCGTACTAGATGGAGCTGGTAGTATACCTTCACAGGGCAACATTTTCATCAATGACGCATTAATGTTGGATAGCTCAGTTGGCAGAGCATGAGACTCTTAATCTCAGGGTTGTAGGTTCAAGCCCCATGTTGGGCAAAAGAGATTCCTGCATTGCAGGGGGTTGAACTAGATAGCCATCGTGGTGCCTTCCAACTTTACATTTCTATGATTCTTCTTTGAATATTGACTTATTCCTGCATGCTGAGCTGAGGTGGTGCCTTCTCAAAGCCTGGTAAGTGAGACACTGGGCTTTGGGAAGGAGACGTGAGGCTCTGACAGGGTCCTAGAGTCCTGTCTTCTCCTTCCCAAAGCCTAGTTAGTACTTTCCCAGCTTTGGGGAGGATGGGGGGCTCTAGGACCCTGCCAGAGCCTTCATGCCTCCTTTGCGAAGCTGGACACCTCCTTACTCACCTTTGGGCAGGGGGAAGGGTGACCAAATTTTGGGCTCTCACAGGGCACCATAGGCCCCACGTCCATCACTGACTCCACTCTGCTCTGCTCATTTTATACACATTTCTTGAAACTGACATTAGCTTGGAATTGTAAATCTCTTTCACTCAGCACATATGCCTTTGCCCAGCTCGTTTCCTGCCTGCCTAGTTACCCAGAAACTCATTATAAGAATCCTACAAAAGAGGATGTGGGTAGATGTGATCTATACAGGTAGCTGAATCATCAAGGAATTGCTTGAGCATGTGAAACAGCCTTCCTAAATGTGGAGCCCTCATAACAACTTGCATCTTCTTAGACACAATGGAGGCAGTTCATGCTGTTTAAGCTATAGGTCACATGTGAACATTCTTGAACATCCTATGCCATGTTTGTAGGTGGTGGTCTTGATTCTAATAGTAATGGTGGCTCTACTTTATCCTGTAATTTTCTTCTGTTTCATTTATTCCTGCCACTTCTCTATCCCTAGATTCTGTAGTAAAAATTTATAGCAGGTATAAGGTGTCATTTTCATGTGCGCCTTATTAGAAAATGTTGTTAATGAATGACACTTGGAAGCTGACTGCAAAACTCTCTCCATAAACATTAATTCTTCTTTTTCTTTTTTAAAATGTGAACATTACACCTAGTAATATATGTATTTGTCTCCAATAAATATTTATATAGATTTGGAAGTGCACTTCGTTATTGAAGTCTCTGCCCACTCCTTCCAGATGCAAAGCATTCTGGAGCCTGAGCCAGATATTACTTAGATATTAAGTATTTGTCTGGAGCCATGCCCAATTAATCACTGCATGAATGGCTACTGGATGAATTATGCTCATGTAGCAGTATGGAATGATCCAGCCAACTGATTACCATAGACACATGGGAAACTGTCTTCTACTGAGTTCTGGTCAATGGTCTATGTAGCTCAGCATTGCACTGAGTGGCAATGGCTCTCCCGGCCACTCCAGGCAGGGTGCTCTCCCAACCATGCCTGGAAATGCTAGGTATTGGACCTGGGGACTTCTGCAGGCGATGCGGACGCTCTACCACTGAGCTATAAGCTTCAAACAACCACAGTCCTTCCTCATACTGGAAACTGGGAATAGAATCTCCTCTCCCCATGCCAGAATGGCAGTGGCTCTGGAAATGTAAAGCCTTGCGACACACTGTGTTCCTCCTGATTCGTCTGGTGCTGATGTTGGAAGGTTTAAAAGGCCCATAGCTCAGTGGTAAAAGCATCTACCTTGGAAGCAGAAGGTCCTGGGTTCAATATCATCACCTCCCAAAGGATATTGTACTGCTGGAAGAAGTTCAGAAAAGGGAAACCAGAATGATCACCTCCAAGGAAGAACAGTCCACAAGCTTCAGAGGGAGACCGTTCCACTGTCGGAACAACTCATACCACCAGAAGGTTGTTCCTGGTGTTTAGTTGGAATCTCCTTTCTTACAACTTGAAGCCATTGGTTCGAGTCCTACCTTCTGGAACAGGAGAAAGCAAGCATGCTCCATCATCCATGTGACAGCCCTTGAGATATTTGAAGATGGGTATCATATCTTGGACACGGGTGGCGCTCTGGGTAAAACCTCAGTGCCTAGGACTTGCCGATCGTATGGTCGGTGGTTCGAATCCACGCGGCGGGGTGAGCTCCCGCCATTCGGTCCCAGCTCCTGCCCACCTAGCAGTTCGAAAGCACCCTTAAGTGCAAGTAGATAAATAGGTACCGCTTTATAGCGGGAAGGTAAACAGCATTTCCGTGTGCTGCGCTGTTGCAGGCTCGCTAGAGCAGCTTCATCATGCTGGCCACATGAACCGGAACAGCGCTGGCCCCCGGCCTCTTAAGCGAGATGGGCGCGCAACCCCAGAGTAGGTCACGACTGGCCCGTACGGGCAGGGGTACCTTTACCTTTATCATATCTCCACTCAGTCTTCTCTTTTCCAGGCTAAACATATCCAGCTCCTTCGATTGTTCCTCATAAGGCTTGGCTTCAAGAAGTTTATAAAATTATGTGTGGCATGGAGAAAGCTGATAGAGAAAAGTTTTTTCTCCTTATCTTACAGCTCTAGTATCTGTACACCGGCAGATTAAGGGCAGATAAGAGAAAGTACTTTTTCACACGGTGCATAGTTAAACTGTGGCACTCACTTACCAAAGGTAGTGATGGCCGCCAACATAGATGGCTTTAAATAGAATTAGACAAATTCATGGAGGAGAGGGTTTTTAGTAGCTACTATCCATGTTGACTATGTTCTATCTCCAGAGGCAGTATGTGTGTGAATATCAGTTGCTCGGAATCACAGATGCTCTTGGGACCATGTGCTGCTTGCAGGCTTGCCACAGGTACCTGGTCGGCCACTACGAAAACAGGATGCTAGACTCAAAGGGACATTGGCCTGATTGAGCAGGCTCTTCCCATGCCCTTATGTTGTTCTCATACATGACATCTCCAGGGAGGCCGGGGAGAGTTCCCTGCCTGAAACCCTGGAATGCTAGATGGTGATCTTGAGCTAGATGGACCAGGCAGCTTCTTAGGTTCCTGTGACCTTGTCTCAGAGTTGGGAACTGAAAAAGATGGCCTTTACTCTGATCAATCTCTGCAGTTCTGTGATTGCCAGTAGCAGCTGTTGCCTCCAAACCATGGCAGGTGTTGCCTCCAATTAGCTCTGCTTGCAGGGATTTATGGAGGTGGGGAAAGAGGAGTGAGGTCCTTAATCATGTGTAAGACAGCCACCATGGTGGAATTCTCTTCAAACCTTCTGTGATCCATTATATTAGCTAGAGGCCTTTCCAAACTCCTTCCTCTGTCTTAATGCCATGATGCGATTATAATGAATGTTTCATGGATGGACAGAGAAGATACTTCCCTCATTAGAACAGTGGGTTTCAAGTACACGGCTTTTTGTATTTCTTGTGATGTGGAATCTGCTAGGCTGAGATTGATCTGCAACATTTGAAGTCTGAAGCCGTTGTGGAGCCAACTTTGACAAATAAAAATACCGTTTGTTGGGGCTAAGCCATGTAATAAATCCAACTTTTCAGTTGCAGTGACTTCATCATATCTGTGCAAAGCCAAACTTTATAAATATAAGTAACTTGGGTTGGGTTTTTATTCGGCTGAGTTAGCTGCACTTAATAAAAAGGAAGCAGGGATTACCATTTGGCTTTGGTTAAACCAGGGGTGGGAATGCTCTGGCTCTCTGGATGTTGTTGAACTTCAACTCCCATCTGCCCCAGGGGATCATGGGAAGTGTAGTTCAACATACAGAGCGCCAACCCCTGGCTTAATCCTTTATCCTCTCTTTGGAGCACATAATTTACCAAGTTCTGCATTTGTTCATTTGCTTTCGCACTGAATATTAATACCTGGGGGGGGGGGGAATCTATCTGGCTGGGTCTCAAATTATTTTTAAAATGGTCCAATAAAGGTACTGTTCATCATTTCTCTTCCTCTCTGTTTCTTGTTCTATTGAACCAACACATCTACCCAAACTGTGATCTGTTAGAAAAAGGACAGCAGGTCACCTGCTTTCTGTTGTACATCCTAGACTTAAATGATGCAATCTTCTAGCTTCAGTCTTAATAGTGGAAAACAATTCCTTGTTCTTTCGGATAGCACAAACAATGTGGTTGTGACATTACCAAGTGGAAGCAAATTGGATCCACTGGGGCACACTGACGAAGTCTTTAAAAAATGCAGCGGACCAGTGAAGCTCTCTCACAGCATGCCGTCTCTTCTGCAGTTTTAGGAATTTATTTGTCCAAATGTATTCACAGATAACACCAATAACGGGCTTCGGGCAAATGGGAAACAAAAAGTGGTTGAGCCAGCCTATGCAAGAGTGGCAAAACATGGCAGGAATAAACTTTCCAGTTCAGACAGAAATGACATGCTAAATCCATTATGAAGATCGGCAGAGCAACTCATGGCCTACATGAAGCATAGAGTTTGGCATGCTTAATCCCATGGAAATCAACCATGAGCCTGGTCATGGAGGTATTGAGGTGAACTCACTGGGTACATGGGGATACACCAATTCAAAACATCTCCAATTCATGCTAGGTGTTTTCAGAGGAACTGAAGTGCAGACTGAATCTAATGGGATGGGATGCGATAGAAAATGGGGTGGTGGTAGAATCTAACACAGCATCCTGGAAGAGTGCAAAGCTGGCTGAGTGAACAGTGACCATGAGCACTCCGTGCTTCAACATTTTGTTGCGGGAGACACACCTATATTATATTATCACATTTTCTTTTGCTTTCCATTAGGGAAGGAAAGGGACTGGAATGTAAAACCTAGACAAAGAAGGAAAGAACGCTAATGAGGAAAAACACTGGGGGAGGGTGATGAGAAATATTAGGGCAAGGAGTGCAAGTAAATAGGACAGAATTAAGCTTCTTAATCACTTTTAATTTTATAGCTATAAAATCTAATGGTTAATTTCTCTGGCTTTTTTATTCTCTAAGCTCCTTAATTACTTAAATTACCTTGATTGTGAGTCCCTTGGGGAGACGTGTGTGTGTCTGTGTCTCTGTGTGAGGTGGGATACTGTAATCCACTCTGAGCCCATGGGATAGGGCAGGCTATAAATCTAATAAAATTATGCAGATCAAAGGGATTGCCCAGATGTACTTTCTGTGTAGAATTTTGTTTGCATGATTCAGGTTTTCAAGGAATGTGGGTTGTCTGTGCATATGGAAGGACTGGTTGAAAGGGCAGAAAGATGCGTCGGGAAGTAACTGGAATGAAGAAAGGACATAAAGATTCGTCATAAACTCAGTGGGGCTCACTTATGAGTAGATTTGTATAGAACTGCATGCTAAATATCCACCCTTTGGCTACAGTAAGTCTTGTGAATCTACAAGGGGTGCCATCTTGAATGAAATATTGGGGGGACTCTGAAGAAGAAGAAGAAGAAGAAGAAGAAGAAGAAGAAGAAGAAGAAGCCCCACATAATCAATCACAAGATATGACAAATGTACACTATTTCAAAGGCAATGCCCATCAACTTGGCGGATGGGCCGCCTCCCTCAAATATTTTATTGGGGAGGTGAAAGGACCTTGGAGACCTTAGGAGTTGGCACCTATGACCTATGCAGTCCCCCATAAATTACTTCTGTTGCCATTCAGGAAATGTTTTG